>NC_089854.1:9815259-10115259 GCF_036373705.1 Amia ocellicauda
CCTCCCTCACCACACTCTCTCCCTCCTCCTCTCTCCACACCCTCTCCCTCTCTCTCTCCCCTCTCTCTCCTCTCTCTCACCCTCTCCAACTCTCCCTCCTCTCTCTCTCCCTCCCTCTCTCCCTCTCCCTCTCCCTCTCTCTCTCTCTCCCTCCCTCTCTCCCTCTCCCTCTCTCTCCCTCTCCCTCTCCCTCTCTCTCCCTCTCCCTCTCTCTCTCTCCCTCTCCCTCCCTCTCTCCCTCTCCCTCTCTCCCCCTCTCTCCCTCTCCCTCTCCCTCTCTCTCTATCCCTCTCTCCCTCCCTCTCCCTCTCTCTCTATCCCTCTCTCCCTCTCTCTCTATCCCTCTCTCCCTCCCTCTCCCTCTCCCTCTCTCTCTATCCCTCTCTCCCTCCCTCTCCCTCTCTCCCTCTCCCTCTCTCTCTATCCCTCTCTCCCTCTCTCTCTCCCTCTCCCCCTCTCTCCCTCCCTCTCTTCCTCTCCCTCTCCCTCTCTCCCTCCCTCTCTCTCTCTCCCTCTCTCTCTCCCTCTCTCTCTATCCCTCTCTCTCTCTCTCTCCTCTCTCCCTCTCTCTCTATCCCTCTCTCTCTCCCTCTCTCCCCCTCTCTCCTCTCTCTCTCTCCCTCTCTCCCCCTCCCTCTCTCCCTCTCTCTCTCTCCCTGTCTCCCTCTCCTCTCCCTCTCTCTCCTTCTCTTCCTCTCCCCCTCTCTCTCTCTTTCACCCTCTCTCCCCCTCTCTCTCCCTCTCTCTCCCTCTCTCTCTCTCCCTCTCTCTCCCTCTCTCTCCTTCTCTTCCTCTCCCCCTCTCTCCCTCTCTCTCTCCCTCTCTCCCCCTCCCTCTCTCCCTCTCTCTCTCTCCCTGTCTCCCTCTCTCTCCCTCTCTCTCCTTCTCTTCCTCTCCCCCTCTCTCTCTCTTTCACCCTCTCTCCCCCTCTCTCTCCCTCTCTCTCCCTCTCTCTCTCTCCCTCTCTCTCCCTCTCTCTCCTTCTCTTCCTCTCCCCCTCTCTCCCTCTCTCTCTCTCCCTCTCTCCCCCTCTCTCTCCCTCTCTCTCCCTCTCTCTCTCCCTCTCTCTCCTTCTCTTCCTCTCCCCCTCTCTCCCTCTCTCTCTCTCTCTCTCTCTCTCTCTCTCGTTGGGCAATTCTTTCCAAGGCTTGTTTTCCCGAAGGCCTGCTGTCTGCGCAGTTGCCTTCATCATACGCAGGTAGAAATACTATTGATTGTTGCCGGATGTTTCTAATTGTAAGAGACCGAATCCGGCACCCACGAGAAACGCTTTAATTATGTTTTTATTTATTGATTTTGTGAATAACAACAATGATGATAATAACACGAATCATCATAACAGTAATAATAATAACAATACTACTACTAATAAGTACATGATATATCTGAAAGCTTGGATATGCGCAGTTAAAGGGAGAGAGAGGGAGAAAAACATTGACTGACATAATAGCACAGACGCGCACAGCACGGGCGCATCACATAATGAGAGACTCACCTCCATCAGCCCAGGAAGGAGCTTCGTGCGAGTGTCTGGGCTGGTTGCGGCTCCTGGTCAGCCTGTGCAGCCGGACTGTCACCTGCGTCGCCCCTGTCCCTCGCTTTCCGTGATTTCCAATCTTCCTGCATCACTATCGCCTCTCCGCGGCGCGGCCGGAGCCCCGCCCCCAGCGCACTCCCCCGCCCGCTGATTGGCCGGATGGACGGTCACTTCTGCCTCGCACGTCACCGTCACGTGCAGCCGACGCGTGTTTACAAACATTTGACGGGTCACGTGGCTCTGGGAATGGCTCGCCGTAACTTCCCTGTGAGCGCGCGCTGCCTGGGAGACGCGAGTGAGAACCGTCCGCACGTGCAGGCGGTCCGCCCGGTGCTACACGCGTGCTGCGGACACTGCGACGCATCCATGTAACAACTGCATGGCCTGCAACACTACAACTGCACAGATGCGTATGCAAACGTGCACACACACACACACACACACACACACACACAGCTTATTAAACGCACATACACACAGCTCTGGAAAAAATTAAGAGACCACTCCAAGTTCAGAAATCAATGTTAACTGGTCTCTTGATTTTTTCCAGAGCTGTATATACATATGAATATCATATTTTTCGGCCATTTAACACACGCACGCATGCACACAGTTGTATTGAATGCAGGACATGAAGTCTTACATTGAGGCAGTGCGCTGGCGGGATGTCCGATCAAGACAAGACTCCCAGTTCATGACGCAGCTGATGGTGTTTATACATACATTACATACATACATTACACAAATAACCTAAAAAAACATGAATAAGAAGGACCACTAATTTATATTGACAATACAAGTATACTCATATTTTTAAACTTGGCCTCAGTAAGGCTTTTTCATGGTTTTCTATTGGTCTCCATTGTTGTTGATCAGAGTGATTTTTACACTTTAACACTTTTCACATGATGTAAAATGCTCATCATAATGATAATGATTTAGTAGCAACAGCAGCGCTACTGGTGCCATAGTCCAGAATGAATAAAGCATTCACAACACAAGGGGGCAGTATTATACCAGCAAGAACATCACTCTTTATCATTTAACTGTCACTCATGGTTATCTCTCTTCGGAAATAAAGCTTCTATTCATCCAAAGTTTACAGCCAAACATAAGTAGACAGTTCATTTTTTTCTTTTCATCCATATTCCCCAAGCATTTCAACCATGCACAAAATATCATTTTCTCTGTTTAGTTTGTTCTTGTCTTTAGGTATTGCGTAAATCTGCATGTGTGGTTTGACAGTGCTACCTGAGTATTGTCAGTTGTTCATAGCTATACATTGCAGTTGAGACTTGAATATATAACCAAGCAGATCAATAATAATAGTGAATTGTGAATATTCAACCTCAGAACCAAGCAGATTAATGTGTTTACCATGTTTTTCCACTGTCCTTGCCTGGAGCACAGCACTTAAAGTGCAGTACAAGCTAACCTTTCTGACTGTTATGGTTTCAAGAACAGCTAGAGCGATACATTCACATGACATTTCAAATTAAATGAAAGATCAGAAGTAATGTCAGTTGTGGACCAGAGATAATGATAAAGGCAATAGCTTAAATGATCGTTCTTGTTTTTTTAATTGCGCACAGAGGACACAGATGCTTCTCTCATGCATTGATGAGTTGGTGTTAGTTATCACAGATAACTGCTCTGTGGAATGTTCAGCTTGCAGATCTGGTCCTTTATTCAGCTTTTGATAATCCACGCATTCTTTCAGACAACTGCACAAAATAAAGAAAAGGAAAAATACAGAAATGTAGCAGAACTGCAGAAACTGTTTATTCATGTCTGTATATAAATACTTTATCATATTTGTGCAGCAATGTTCAGAAGCAGTCGTTTTCAGTAATTTGCTGGGGTTTTTGTGAAGATGAATGGTGTGACTTAAGAGAATTAATTAAGAGAAAGAAATCTATTGCAAGTTGTTTATCTGCAACACAGTTAACTCCTGCAGTCTGGCAGTAGTGGTTTGGGCCACTGGATCTTAAAGGGAATATAGTAAAAATGGATTTCACGTCACGTTTATTATCGTACAGTGAAGTCGAGGATTGATAAGGGTACTGACTGCAGAGGGAGTCTGTGTGGCAGGAAGCTGATGTTATTATCACCCCACAGTGTGGTTATGTAACACAGTTGTAGCTCCTTAAAACAAGTTCTTCAGCCTCTCTAGTAAAACTCTACTCCAGTGTGATTTAGTGTCCAGGGCTTTAGGGTTGGGCTCACGCTGCATACGGTATATGGAATTAAACCTAGGTAGAATTCACAGTTGCTAATAAAATCTATCCTATCATATTTGACACATGAAGGGTTTAAGCATGGCAGTGCAGACCAGCTGTGTGTCATGTGGTATTAGTGTGTGTGTATGTGTGTGTTGTGATTTATCACTGTAAGCGCATGGTATGTAGTGATCTGAACACTTACGCAGGCATGTGCTTAGATCAGTCAGCTGGGACACAACTGGGGCCTGCCACTCATATGATGAAACCACATCCTCTTGTTCGAGCTTTTTAGCCATTATTATTATTAGTTTTTTTTCATTATTATTAGTTTGTGCAGCCTGCATACAGTTGTATTTGAAATTATTCTCACCCCTTTTTTTTAAAACAATTTTATTTGGTGATTAATTTATGTAACAAAAATCATGTTCATAGTGTATCTTTTGACAGTTCTTTTGAGCACAGAAAACTGTCAAGATTCCAGTTGACTGAGTTGCATTAAAACTCAGTTTGCTCAACTGGAATATATATATATGTTTAGGCTGAATCACTCAAGTCTTGGGTAAGTATAACATTATTTCAGTGGAATGGTGGAACCACAACATGAAAGCAGGTAACAATAATACTGGAATGACCCCATACAAAATATTCACTAGTTTGCCACAGATGAGACATTTGCATAAAAACAAATACTTCAAGCATACAGTGCCTCTCGTTTTAAGGAGGAACTGTATGCATGCAAGCAGCTCTTACCAGGAGTTGAATCTGCAAGCTCTGTGACTGTCATGTTCACAAGCTTGGACTGCAGCCTGCTCACCAGCTCATTCCTACTTGTAAGTGCTTCTTGAAGACCAGGTGCTCACCCTTTTAAGGAGCTGTGTGCTCTCCACAAGATCTGAAAGGAGCTCGGGATTATTTAAAAGCAGGGTGTAGTAATGCTGATGAATATTAACAAGTGCCTGTGTTGGGAATCAATGACGATATAATAAAAACTCTCTGACCATGTCGGGGACATTTGGACACTTGGAAGCCATGCATATCCTTGCATATTTCGAAAACGTTAATTTTTTACACTTATTGAAACTATTGAATATTTATTAAATTTTAGAATTTACCAGGATTGCCCTTTTCGTGCTGATTCTGCTTTGAAGAATGTCTGTTGATCTTATCTCAAATTGATTTAAAACTTACCCCCCCCCCCCCCTTATTTCATAGTCAGATTGAGGTCTAGACAGCCTTTCACATAGTTCTTAAGACAAACACATATTTTGCTTCCAAAGTGCAAATCACATCTCAAAATGTGAGGCTTTGTTGTAAATTGCAGCATCTCTAATGCACACGTAGATGGTGAGTTAATTAAGCAGTTGATCTCTGTCTCTCTGTGTTTAAGTAAATTGTCAATACCGCTGTGTTTTTCTCCCATTTTTCCATATAATTTAGCACAAGGGTATACAACTGCAGGAACACACTGTGGAAGGCAAAACTAATATGAGTTGTGTCAGCATCACAAAGTCTGGACTGAGCGTTGGCTGAAGATAATGAACTCTCCCCTAACAGCCAATCACAGAGGTGGAGATGGACCAAGTAGGACTTGTCAGACTGAATACTGTTGTTTGGTGCACTAGTTCACTTTAGCCGTTTGAAAAACAGACCAAGTGCATTTTAATCCCTTGTGTCTATCAGGCAGCTTGTTGACCTTTCTGTCTGTGTCTTTGTGTCTTTAGCCACTTGTTAAATGACCAGTACCATGCATTTACACTGCTTCTTGTAGCCAATCTATGGGTGTTCTACAGACACTTTATTAGACTCTGCCTCTTAAAAAACAGCATTCCAGTAAACCAAAGTCCATTAAACACAAACAGCATGTACAGCTGTTCAATTTTAATTGGCTGTATTACATGAAACTCCAATATGGAGTTGCAAAGCTGCAATACATCAGATTTAACAACAATGTGAAATCTTTTTATAGTGTACTGCTCTTTATAATCCCAGAGAGATGTTTTGGTGTTTTATTAAAACCACTATGAGGTTAGCATGAATATTAATGTGATTAGTTGGTTTGCACTGAATGGATTGCTGAGTGTCCTCATTGTTTGTAATTAAAATAATAATAGTAATAAATAAATTACAAATAATCAGAAAATCTCAATATTAAAAAGCTCTGTTCTACCCTGGCCTTTGGTCTGTAAATGGTGTGCCTTGGGCAAATCGTATAATACACCATCATTTGCCATTTAAAGTCATTCATTGCAAATTAAAGTATACAGTACACAGAAGAGGCATGTTGTGTCTGTCATGGTTTGATTTAAAGCATAACCCCTTATCCTCTTCATCTGATAACCAAGAGTTTCTCTCTAATTCCCTTCACAAGTACAGAGACTGTAAAAGGCTATCATGGTGCACATTCCTTATTGTGAGCAGGATATACGTGCCAGTTATCGCAAAATCCTGGGACCAATTAGGATCAGGTTAATGTGACGAGACCTTGTTTGGCAAAACGAAAAAATAGAGCTTTTACTCTTTATAGCTAATGGTATCCTGTGAAATTAGAATGGCATCTGGTCTGCACTTAGTATAATGATGGCTTATTAAGGTACAATATTTCAGCTCAAAAGCTGCTCTCCTGCTGATTTTAAACTTGATCCCCTCATCCCTCTCCCTCTGCTGGCAGAGCTAATTAAAGCAAAGTCAAAAAATAAAAATAGAAGATGCAGATTCTCTTCCCCATTTGCTCTGTATCAGGCTATGCATACACTCAAATTGAAACTGAGCAGTCATTATTCTACAGCATTTAATCTGTAGCACTTAAGCAAGCTGTATTGGCGTGTTTTGTTTCCTTGGCTCTCTGTTCATCGACACGGCAAAATTACACTGTTGATTTAACACTAGGGTCCTCTGGGATTTCTGTTGATATTTGCTGGGCATTTGAATAGACCTAAATGACTGCTTTTTTTTAAATGCAAAACTTCCTTCAAGCTTTTCAACCTCTACTACCAAGCCAGCTTTTTGAAACACACCCAGCACTAGACTCCTCATGTCCTGTAATTTTGATTGTCCCCCCCCTAATATAAAACCTGTAGCAACTGGAATGTATTAACCAGCAGCACACTGAAACTGGTCAAATAATCAGGTTTCAGAATGATTCGCACTGAAATCCTATTGAAAGGGAATCATTTTCATAGCATTCATTGTAATATAAGAACAAAAGAAAAACAACAAAAGGCCCATATGACCTGTGTTGAAAAGATGTGCTTCCTATTTTCAGTCCTAAATGCACCAATTCATTATTTCAACTTGTGACATCATCTTCTTTCATTGATTCCTTGTGAAGTAATCCTTTGGGTTAACTTTGATCATACCTATTACAATTCTGAACACTTTCCCCTTTGTATTCCCTTCTGCTGAAGACTATAGAGATTGGGTCCCCTTTATCTTTCTGTGTGTGAGTCCTGTGAGACCAGGAATTACTCTGGTCCCTTTCCTTTAAACTCCTTCCAGGGCAGCATTACTAAAGATATAAGAAACACTTTTATTAAGTATAACACATATACAAATATTTTTAGTGTTTGAAATGACAAAGAATCTTGATCAGTGATTTGGACAGATTAACCATCAGAACTATAAAATGCTGGGATATACAGCACAGCAGTCAAGTGTTGAGTCTCTTGCGGATTACGTCAATACATGCTGGCACTCGGCTCTGTTTCGCCCTTTCAGCTTGGCCTCTTGTGTATGGACACATATTTGGCAAGGAGCACCACTTTGAAGATTCCTGGCTTATATTATTATTATTATTATTATTATTATTATTATTATTGTTTATTTCTTAGCAGACGCGCTTATCCAGGGCGACTTACAAAATATAAGAGCAATACAAAGTACAGAAAGTGCAAAAATACACTGCAGTTCAAGGCACAAAACATTACAAATTCCAATTTACACATATATGTTTTGTATAGTATAAAATGAGGCATTTTAAAACTGATACCTATGAAACCTGCAATATTGTGACAATAATGGTTGGGGTGTGTGGCAGTCACTGGTACAGACAGTGAGATTCTTATAAAAGAGTGTCTATGAAGGTATTTATCAAACATCATCTACTTTTCTTTAACCATAGTCTCATCCCAGAGGAAAAACTGGAAAGTTGGCAAGTATATTATTTGTATTATTTAATGGTACCTCGTTAAACAAGTTTAGCATGTTTTTCCTGCAGAAAGATATACTTTAAATAAATGGAATTGAAATCTACTCCGGGCAAAATGGAAATGCAAAACAGGAAGTTGGTAAACATACTTTCAGATGAGCTATCTCAGACAGGAAGCTATGGAACAAAGAATACCAGATGAGTGTTATAGTCAGGCCTAATAAACCTTTCAGATTGTCTGTGAAAGGAACCACAGCATGTGAATGTTGTATACATGATTTGTGAATGCTGATTGTTATTTGGTAGTCCAGCACAGTCAACCTTCCTGTTAAATAATTGCCCAATTTTAGCTTTGGATAGTGATCAAAAGGTTCCATTAAAGTATTATTGAATTAGCTATACTTTTTTTTAGACGTATTGTGACATATATAGCTGCACAAATTTTAAAGATAAAACGTATTATTCAAACGTATTATTCAAACTTGCAGTCCTGGCAAAATTAATATTATTTACCAGATGCTTTTATCCAACTTCCAAGGTTTTACAAACGCTAACATACAGTGCTCTTCATATACAAGGGCAAAACTGTAACTAAAAAAGTGTGAACATTACACTGAATACAATTAAGAGAAGAATAGATTAGTCTGCAGGTGTAATCAAAACAGATGCATCTAGGGAGGAGAGGCAGCTCAATCCACCACTGCTGTTCAAGAACTGAGAAAGTGGAAGCTGGGGCAGTCTGACACCAGAGGGATGGCAAGACTAATCAACCTGTAGAAGAGGTAGAAGAGGAAAGTAGAGATTGAACAGAATTGTATATAAAGACTAGGCTCTTAAATGTAATACAGGTAGCAATTGGAGGCCAGCGTCAAATATGAAATCGGAATAGAATCAGAGAAGAGAGACCAAGAGAATACAAGTGGAGCAAAGCAATTTTGAATAAGTTGGAGGGGCAAATGGCAGAAGGCCAGCCAGATACATATTATACATATTCTGTATAAGTTCCTCAGAAAGAAAGGGCAGGAGCTCACCAGAGAAGATTTACGTTGCGAGTAGGAAAGAGAAGCATCAAGGTGCAGGAGGAGAGGAGAATGTGGTGGGGGTTCAATGGCAATGGAGATTGAAAAGGTCAGAAGAGAGAGGAAGAAGGTATATAAAATAAAAGAGATTTAGAGCGTTTAAGCTTCAGGTGATGCAAATGAATGAAAAGGCTGCCAGAGAAGTGAGAAGAAATGCAGGAATGTAAACATAAGATAAAGAGGATAATTATGGTGTCATCATCATGGAAATTGTTAGACAATCCAATAGAGGAGAAAACAGAACCCAAGAGTATGGAAAAACACTGGTTAGGGCTCTGGACTTGTAGCTGCTTAGATGTGGGTTGCAATCCTGGGTGTGTTGTACAAAGGAATTTTACCCAGCTTGCTGGGTTTCAAAGGGTAGATGTTTTTAAATGCAGTTCTGTCATGATATACTTTACTTTCAAACTTAAGGTGGTTATTCGTTTAATTTACAGTGTGTCTCATTAGATTATTCACACCAGCTTTTTGGAATTCAAACCGTATACTAGATCAGAGCTGATAAAACTTGAAGAAACTTGAACGACTTTATGTCCTTTTTGCGTGTGAGTCCTGTTAAGTGCCTGTGAAATTTGACTCTGGGGAGGTTGACCTTTCTTCTCACCGGGCTGGATTTGGTTTTGACTGCATCTCTTCAGACCTCTCGGAGATTATCTTCCAATCGGAGGAACAGGAGGAAAACATGACGTGCCTCGCAGCTGCAGAAACACAGGAACACACCCTTGGTGCCGCTGATGAACATGACTGCCTCATTGTGTTAATAATCTATGACTTCTCCTTTGACATTGGTGTTTTCAGTGGAGCACCATATTGATACTGACGTCTCTCGCCCCTTGGGTTCAACTTGTGGTTAAACTAACTTTTCACAGGAGGTGGATATCATGTTATTGTCGACCTTTGTGTCACCTCATGTATACGTATTATTTTAAAAACATGTTTTAGGCCTTCTGCATAGGCTGTCTTCCTGCTGACCTGAACATAAAATCATGTTAACTTAGTCTTGATATATTTCTAATGCTTTGCTTACGGATACCTAATCCCAAAGGAATGATCTTAAGACTGTTGATTTGCATGTCCAGGTGCACGGTTTGAAATAAATCTAGTAATTAGAAGCTCTCCTGGTTCTAATTTTAGGTAACAGTCTATGCCTGGATAAATACTGAGGTTTTCTATAGATAGGAGGTAGTTTATTTTAAAATTTTGTAACGTTTTAGTTAATTTCTACTTATATTAAATTGATTCTATGTAATGTTTCTCCTGCTTTTTGTTTGAAGCAAATTGATATTTGCGGTTGGTTTCAGGTCGGATCTATTGCAAGAAATCACTCTGCAGTTGATTTGGCTTTGCTCACCATTGCTATATAATTATATAGGCATCCTTTTCTAATCCTCGTGTCCCTGCAAGTGAAGCAGTGTCTTTTGTTTCCATTTTCCTGTTTGTGTAAAAAGCGTGTAGCCGTCAAAGCACAGAAATGCCGTATTGATTTGCGGCGCTGTAACATTCAGCCCACACTCGTCCCTGTTCTCACTAAACACTTGCATTACATTGTTGTACATAAGGTGGTACTCGATGTGCTAGATCACAGTGGCCTTGAGCAAACCTGTAGTGTGAAGGCATTGTGCGATACAGAGGCACAAAGACCAAAGGAAAAGGATTGCTGTTCCTCGGATACAGTGTCGCAAAGTATGTATTTTGTATTATACATTATTATTTTATTGCTATTGATGTATTCCTTAATTATTTTTTAATTACTAGGCCTACACTTTGAAATAAAGTGGTTGATTATTTCTGTTAAAACCATGTAATGAATGTTTCTTTTGCTTTTGGTTCTGTAATGATATTCATCCCTCTCCCATACTGAGCACAGGGCAGGACAACATGATATCATCTGATCTTTGTCTCTTATACAAAACCACATTATGCAGCTGTGAACTCATATGGGTTTATCTATTGTTCCTCTGCCAAACTGGTGTTCTTTTATAATAGATGAGACACCCCCCCCTGAAAGAAACAAAAACAAAATATTGTTCATCAACAAATAATCACTATTTATAGGCATACAGAAGTTTTGTTTTAAATGGGAAGGAGGCATTTGTCTTATTTACAGATACAAAATTTATGAGAAATAGCAGTATTCATACAAAACTAATTTCCAATGTTTATTCCTACCCTGAATAAAAACATAAATAAAAATAAAAAAGCCGATTCATTTTAATAGACTTGAATGGTAGTAGAATTAAGAGTTGCTTGTGGAATGTAAAAAAAAAAAAATATAGTAAAAAGAAAAGCCCATGTGTGCCCAAAAATGTAAAATTGACTTGCATCACTGAAAACATTAACACCTTAATTCCTGTATCCAGTATCTTAGAATACGCCTCCCTTTTCAGTTACATGGAAAAACAACATTCATAACTGAGGAGTTTCAGACACATACAATTAGGGCAGTAATCTTTTTCTTCATTATCTCTTTATCATCATAATGTAATAATAGGTTTTATAACATCAAAAGCACCTTGGCTTTTCTGCATCTGTAATGACACAGGCAAATCCAAATTGAAATACTAAAACCTCCTTATAAGATTAAAATGATCAAACAATAAAACAAGAAGCTGAAAGTGAAGCCTAGGTGGGAGACCAGTTTGAAGACCATGTATTCATTATGACCCAGTCTGTGTATGAGCCTCCGTTTAACCGAGTCGGCTAGTGAATTAAAAAGGAAACTAATTGGCAAACACTTGCTTTAGCATTCTACTTAATGGAATGGCTCCTAAGAACCTGAAAATTCATTCATCTCAAAGCGATTGTCATTGGCCCAGGAACAGAAGAGTATATTACCAAAGGGGTGATTTTAATCATGACTTGTAAAAAGAAAGCAAAATAATAATAAAAAGTTTGGAGGGGCAATCCCTTTCAAATCATCAACAAATCCACAAGCCATTTGGATTTCAAATGACCATCTACTGTAAGTCAGAGCCCAGCAGTTTTGAAATGAGCAGCCTTGATAGGGTCAAGGTAAAACTGCAGCCAGAAACCAGGTATCAAATGGAGCAGACAAACCCATCAGCATCTTCTGATTTGGCCTTGGTAATCCATGACTTGAGGCACACAGCCATAAAGGTGGATGATTTTATATACCAGGGGAATGGTATGATGGGAAAATAGAGTAACTTCTTCATTGCTGGGGGGTGCTCATTTTAATATGATGGGGCTCTGTAAACGTTTTAGAATCTAGAACAACATTGGATTGTTATTTTCAAACCTCCAGTTTAAAACCAGTGCTGCATGAACCTGTTGCTTTATTTACCAAGAGTGAGCTGAATGTTCACATTAACTGAGGTTAACTGAAGTGGGCTGGGGAGATTTAGCTAGTTCAGTAGGTGTTGAATGCCTCTTATGGCAAAATGAAGAGAACTCTGCACTCATAAATGCTTCAAAAGAGTTCCAATATCCAAATTATTATTTTGGACACCTGGAAATCTCAGTGTGTAAATAAAATAACAGGTTCATGCAGGTCTCTTTGCAGATCCACGTTCTGCATAGGGCCTCCAAATAAAATGTCTCTGAAGACTCAAGAAACAAACACAAAACAAAAGGAAATCCTTAATCTAGCTAATCTGTGGCTTTCTTTGAGCTTAGAGATTTACAGTAGTTTGAAACAGAAAAGCTGCGTTCATAAGACATTAAAATACATTAGAAGTGACTATAACATTACAGAAATTGAAAACACAAAACAAACAAAAAGCATAATACTGAAAAAACAGAAATAGGCACATGGTGTGACGAAAGCATTAGTAACTCCACTACAAGTGTCTTAGGCCATTTTCACAGCAGTGACATTGCAGCTAAACATCTGAAACTGTTGACACTGCAAAAAGGAAACCAACAAAAATAAAACAGACCCCAGTATGGTTCACAGTGGAGCCGATGCTTGTCAGCTCAGGCCTCCACTGATCTTGGTAAAGCTTGCGGTAATGAAATGGAGAATTATTTTTGCTTTCCCTCTTCTAAGTGCCAGTTTGTCAAATGTCTAAGATAAGCACCATTAGAGGAACATTTATTGTGCATCCCAGTCAAATTTGGCAACTTAACTCCCCAAGCCATCACGTTGTCTTAATGTACAGGACTTTTCATGAGTTTAAACAAAACATAAAATACAGTAAACGAGGGGAGAAGGAACTGTGGGCGTGTGTAAGTAGACTGTGTATCATCAGCACATTATAGCTCAGGGTTCACAATCAACAATAAGCACATTTATTTACCATTATTATAATTTCTCATTTGGCTTTTAGCTGGCTACAGGGAGTGATACAAAAATGGGCATTGAGATCTCCACTACAATATCTAGTATGTTTATCTGTAAGATTAGTATTAACATTATTTCTGCGGCAAAAGTATGTATTATAAATTTGATTTCCTGCCAATATGAGTCAGTTTAGATATTTTCCGCAAGTGTGTATTGTATTCATCGGAGCAATGCTGTGATGCTATAATTTCCAACAAGTGCACATGGAAATTAAACCATATATTATGTAGTAAATATTTTGTTCAAGCATGTGTAAGTGGATAATTAAGTAATAATTCAAATAAAAAACTACAGCATTAATAGTGAATTCCCAGTGACAGTCTATCTGATTTGCCTTCTGAACTCAATTAGCAGTTTTTCACCCACGGTTGATTTAAAAATGATAACCTGTCTGCTGATGTAGTCTTTTATCTTCACAATTTAGTTATTATTATTTGTATTATTATTATTTGTATTATTGTGGATTGCTGTCTGTTGCACTTTTCATTAAGTTAATCGTCAGCAGGCAAGAGCAAAGTAGTGGAAAAATGAAATGAAACGGACAAAGTAGATAAAAGATACAAAGATGATTCTGGTCTGTGGTCTTTGTGTCAGTCTTTGGTTTGTCCTTGCTGGTTTGTTTATGACATTCAAGTTACAGCTCTGTGTCAGCCACTGGGGCTTGCTTGCTGGCCGAGTGGCCGTTGGTTGTGGTCGTAGCTGTGCTATGCGGCGGTGGGTGGTTCTTCACTGTTTCAGCAGATTCCCCGTTGATGCTCGGTTTCTCCTGGGGTTCTGGAGGGTTCAGCGGGGCCACAGACACCAGGGTGTTGCCCTGATTTTCCTCATCAGTCTGGTAGGGCTCCTCGGCCTTTGGGAACACAGAAGTACAGTTGGTTGTTTCACTAAGTAGTTAATGTGGCAACTTTACTGCAGTTACAGCGTTTGCCCATTGAGTGGCACTGTTGGCAATCAGTAAAGGCTGAAGACAAAGACTGCAGAGATGGGAGTGTATTAAATATTGATTGCCACTGTGATTCTGATGATCGATCAAATGCACAAACATGCTTTCAGTGATAAAGTATAATATAATATAATTTTTCAATAAAAGAATTATGAAATGAGTAATCATAGGTTTGAAGTTAGAAAAGTATTGATTGGAACTGGGTTTTTGTTTGGCACTGAGATTCAGTATATCAAAGCAGTATTCAATAAATGTTGTAGTCTGTTTCAAGTGCTCTCAGCACGGGTGTACAGTTTAAATGGCTTTTTCTAATGATGTCATAAATCATATATCAAAACAGTTGCAATATCTTGGCAATGAGATTTTAAACAAAAATCTAGTTACATATGGCTGTTGTAGAACCTCCTTAATAGGGTGTGCTTGTGTACATAGTGTTATCATTCCTCTCTGATCTTGTGCCTTGTGTGATAATTCGAATGCTGGCCAGTGCTTATCCAGGAAAAAAACTAAAGTGCATGTTGATATACTTACTTGTTAACATTCTTAACAACCATTTCAGGATAGTCTAAACTCTGCCAAACTTCTATACTTCCATGGGTTGACCCTGAGAATTAATATCTAGCAATTGTATTACTGTGAAAGCATGTTTGTGCATTTTAATGATCAAACCTCAGAATCTCTAATATTCAGTTTAAGCCCACCTTTGCAGTCTCTGTCTTTTTAACATGAAGTGCAGAAACTAAAACCAAAACATCAGTCAAGGAGGATGTAACTTTGTATAGGAGATACTGATCACATGATTGTCATTGTGATTTGAATCACAATCCAACCCTTCCTAGTAATAAGGTTTAGAAGGAAGTTAGCTGGGGTCGGTGATTACCAAGACTATGAAAATACACCACGTAAGAGAACAATATCAATAAAAAATATGTGTTATTATTTTAATTATTTTTATTAGTAGTATTATTTTTTTATATATTTCTTCGCAGACACCCTTATCCAGGGCGACTTACAAAACAAAAGCGCAATACACGAGCGAAAACAGGGTATCCATGGCTATGATAACTGAGATTGGGACAGACTGCAGATGATTGTGAGTAAAGCAGGAAATATAAACAAATCAATCAATAAGGACAATGGCAATCATTCTCTGGGACACTGACCAGTCTCATGCCCTTGGAGGTGTGGTTCTGTCGAGTCTTGAAGCAGTAGACACCGATGAGGAGGGCAGCCAGCAGCAATCCAGCCAGTAGCAGGGAGACCAGGACGGTTGGAGAACGTTTGCCCCATCTGGGGGTTGCTTCCTGGATCCCCAGCTGGAAAGGGATGACAAGCAATGTTTAATACTGTGCGGCTGGAATGGAGCTCTTAAAGGGCTCAATCTGTAAAGTAATCTAACAAAATAAATGGTTAGACCTCATAGTCCAGAGATCACTGGTTTGAATCTTTCTACACCATGACTGACTGCGACCAGGGTTCCCAAAGGGGCATTTCCCAGTGGACCTGAGTTGCATCAAAATTAGTCGTAGGGCAAATATTAAACATTTTAATACAGAGAAATTATTATTATGTTTTTTTTTTTTTTTTTTACTTGAACAGAATACTTGCTGTATTATGGAAATAGAGAAAGTTGTGAAAATTATGTACTGGAGTAAAAAGCTTTGTGCAGGAGAGATGCGAATTGCCATGTTTATAGAGATCATTTGATGCTAAGATTCAGACGTATCAAGAACAACTGTAAGAAGATGTATCTAATGTATGCAATATAACCCTGGCTTTTGGAGACTGATACAACTGTAGCACTAGACTTATAATGGAAAGTACATTGGCCCGGAAACACAGTGCATGTCATTTGTGGAGTACTTAGCATGTTATATCGCCATGGTAAATAAAAGAAAACATATGAAACATAGGAGAAAAAAAGCCAGTGTCAAGCTTGTTGGAGTTGAACTGAAGTTGGGAGAACAGGGAGGGGATGCAAGGACAGACCAAAATGTTCTCCACATGAACACCAAAATGACTTCCAGCTGACTGGAAGTGCTAGCAGCATTATGTCATGCAGTCGAGGTGAACAGTTACGTCACTGGCTTTTTTCAGGAGACAAATTTTTGGAATCGGTTCCAGAATGTTCTCCTCCCCTGGCAGACCACCCTAACAAAACAAATCTTACAGCAATGTATGTACATTTTTGAGGATATAAACTGATAACAGCTTTGTGAAACATCCATCAACCTCTGTATCCAAAGCTCTATGTAAGATTAAGATGTGTGCAACTGGATTGGGGTGAAACAGTTATTATAGTTTGTGAAATATTCTTTCTTTCTTGGATATATATATATATATATACAGTGAGGGAAAAAGTATTTGATCCCCTGCTGATTTTGTACGTTTGCCCACTGACAAAGAAATGATCAGTCTATAATTTTAATGGTAGGTGTATTTTAACAGTGAGAGACAGAATAACAGCAAAAAAATCCAGAAAAACGCATTTCAAAAAAGTTATAAATTGATTTGCATGTTAATGAGGGAAATAAGTATTTGATCCCCTATCAATCAGCAAGATTTCTGGCTCCCAGGTGTCTTTTATACAGGTAACGAGCTGAGATTAGGGGCACTCTCTTAAAGGGACTGCTCCTAATCTCATCTCGTTACCTGTATAAAAGACACCTGTCCACAGAAGCAATCAATCAATCAGATTCCAAACCCTCCACCATGGCCAAGACCAAAGAGCTGTCCAAGGATGTCAGAGACAAGATTGTAGACCTACACAAGGCTGGAATGGGCTACAAGACCATCGCCAAGCAGCTTGGTGAGCAGGTGACAACAGTTGGTGCGATTATTCGCAAATGGAAGAAACACAAAATAACTGTCAGTCTCCCTCGGTCTGGGGCTCCATGCAAGATCTCACCTCGTGGAGTTTCAATGATTACGAGAACGGTGAGGAATCAGCCCAGAACTACACAGGAGGATCTTGTTAATGATCTCAAGGCAGCTGGGACCATAGTCACCAAGAAAACAATTGGTAACACATTACGCCGTGAAGGACTGAAATCCTGCAGCGCCCGCAAGGCCCCCCTGCTCAAGAAAGCACATGTACAGGCCCGTCTGAAGTTTGCCAATGAACATCTGAATGATTCAGAGGAGAACTGGGTGAAAGTGTTGTGGTCAGATGAGACCAAAATCGAGCTCTTTGACATCAACTCAACTCGCCGTGTTTGGAGGAGGAGGAATGACCCCAAGAACACCATCTCCACCGTCAAACATGGAGGAGGAAACATTATGCTTTGGGGGTGTTTTTCTGCTAAGGGGACAGGACAACTGCACCGCATTAAAGGGACGATGGACGGGGCCATGTACCGTCAAATCTTGGGTGAGAACCTCCTTCCCTCAGCCAGGGCATTGAAAATGGGTCGTGGATGGGTATTCCAGCATGACAATGACCCAAAACACACAGCCAAGGCAACAAAGGAGTGGCTCAAGAAGAAGCACATTAAGGTCCTGCAGTGGCCTAGCCAGTCTCCAGACCTTAATCCCATAGAAAATCTGTGGAGGGAGCTGAAGGTTCGAGTTGCCAAACGTCAGCCTCGAAACCTTAATGACTTGGAGAGGATCTGCAAAGAGGAGTGGGACAAAATCCCTCCTGAGATGTGTGCAAACCTGGTGGCCAACTACAAGAAACGTCTGACCTTTGTGATTGCCAACAAGGGTTTTGCCACCAAGTACTAAGTCGAAGGGGTCAAATACTTATTTCACTCATTAACATGCAAATCAATTTATAACTTTTTTGAAATGCGTTTTTTTGATTTTTTTGTTATTATTCTGTCTCTCACTGTTAAAATACACCTACCATTAAAATTATAGACTGATCATTTCTTTGTCAGTGGGCAACCGTACAAAATCAGCAGGGGATCAAATACTTTTTTCCCCCACTGTATATCAATTTTTATTTTACTTAATTGTTATTGACTGAGAATATAATTTATATCTGAGCCCTGTTGCTGTTGCAGCCTTGGCAGAGTGATGAATTGAAGTGGAATGCTTTTTATTTAACACCAACATGGGTTTAGTGTTTGCATGAGAATTAATGATAAAAAGATTTGAAATGCATTAATGTCTAGGCCTACTTTTTTCCAAATAGAGACCTAGAAAGGGCAGGAAACAGGATGTGTGGTTTTATGTGTTCATTTATTAAAATAAAATGCAAACAAATACATACATACCAATATACATACACCGACATACATACATACCTTTGCAGAAATGTCACCTTCTTTTAACGTATCAGCCATTTCTTGTGCATTAGCTGCAAAGAGAAAACAACATTTAGCCAACACTTCTGAGAATGTTTCAAGTGGAAATTAGTTATTCATAAATACTTGGTTTATATAATGTTTTTTCTACTTTCATAAATACAGTAATCAGGTGTGCTGATGTATGTAAAGAGTTTATTGGCCTACAAATTTACAATTTCCAGTAGCCTGGTCCTTTAAACAAAGACAAATGCAAATACTTTTTCGTACTCCAAGTTGTCAGTTGCAATGACCCTTCCTTTAACTAACTATTTTAAATGAATCTGGACTTTTTTGCTCCATCTATCAGATGAATCAGACAAACCTTCAATTTTGTTACTGGTGATGAGGATTTTGTTGGTGTTTTCTTTTTGAAAGACTTGAACTTGGCAATCATTTTCACACAGTTGTCCTTGATAGTGTTTTAGTACCTCGAGTGTGTCTGCCTACAAGAAAAAAAGAGTAGAAAACATTTAAATACGATCCCTGGTACTGTAATGTGTTAGTTAAAACAGGTTTTAAATCCCATTCTCTGTGTTTGTGTATGAGATGCATGAGATTAATACATTTGTTTTGTGCTAATTTACTTTGCTATGCTTTGTTGTCTGCAGCTCAGATTCAAGTATGATTGTTTTAAAACAATTTCACAACTGAATTGCAATACTTTTCCATTTACAGTTATTTATGAATTTATTTGTTAAGTGGATGAGCTACTTGTGTTTGTTTTGAGCATGGTAACTAGGTGAGCTATTGTTTATGCTCTCCTTTCATTATTCTGTAACATTGAAAGCCTGTGCATGAACTCCGCCCCCTCAAAACACACACATACACACACACACACACACACACACACACACACACACTAGAATAACTGGGACAGCCAAAAGACATCTGAATGTTTTAATCCACACCAGACAGGACCTGCAGGCCTTTCCCGGGGGAGAATTTAGGAAAAAGACCAGCCTGCCACACCCTCGGTTTCTCTCCCAATTCTCCTAAGTGATATCACCATATTGCACAACACCAGAGAACAATCCCCACTCTGTGTAATGCGATCCAGACAATCTGAGGGGTCCCTGCAGGCCCGTGTGTGCAAACACTGGATCCCCATTAATACCAGCAGCAGCTGTTTTTTTTTTATGTGACGCTCTCTTCTTTTGAGGGATGTTTGCCAGGGACCACAGAGTCTGCCAGGCCCCGGGACTCTTCTGTTTATCAGGAGTTGTACTTCTGACTCTGCCTCATTTTCTTTTTCTTTTTCTTTCTTTCTTTCTTTCTTTCTTTCTTTCTTTCTTTCTTTCTTTCTTTTAATTGCTCAGTGCTTATTTTTCTTCCTTCTTTCTGACACTATCAATATGGTGTTCAGCTTTGTTCCTTGATGGCCACAATCCTGCTTGGTTTTGAGGGTCTCTATAAATTATTGATCACTGAATACATGGTCATTTTCACTATGCCCAATCATCAAGTCAATTAAGTAGTTAACTGTGCAGATCAAATGAAACACAAAAGACACGGTGGCTCTCCAGGACTGTGGTTGGCCATGCCTGTGATTAATCCTTTTTTTTTACTTGCTGTGGGTAGACTTGGGTGGTATCATCTGAGGAACCACATTTTGAAATACAACAGCCCATGCCCTCTCTGTGACTAATGACATTTAAATTCAGGAAATGTTATAGGGGCTGGGGGGGGGGGGGGTCGTGGTTCTCAAGTACTATTGGTACAGCTGGAATAATTTTTAAACCCTTTCACTGAGTTTTTGTACATATTAAGAGAGGTTCTGACTTCTTTCATGGGAATAGGAGGCTTTTTTTAGAGGCTGCATTCCTGGATATTTCTCACACTGAATTTTTCCACTACTTTTTTCTGTTGTATATTAGAACTTTACAGCAGATTTACAGTTGGACACGGAAGAAGCAGAGAGGTACATCTGCACTCTCCTAATATCTTGTACACATTGTGTGCTCCTTCTTGGTTTTATTGGCCAATGGTACTCTTCTGATGGCCCTCTTTTATAGTTTAATATCACTTACACTAATAATAACCATTTGTTTCACTGGCATGCCACCGGTCTGCAGTCAAACATTGACAAATCCCAATACAAATGTATAATTTTAGATATTTCTCAAAACCAAATAATGATAAAATCAAAATCTTAGTTTTTGTGATGACGAAGACAAATACAAAGAAATAGATTGCTACATTTATTTTAGCATTGTAGAGCTCCAAAAATGGTTATTCAAAACTATCCATGCACTGATGAGGAAAAATAAAAGAATAACTCGTTTAGGCTGCTTTATCATATAATACATAATATGTATATATTTTTAGGATTACGATATTTATCCATAAGCTTTAGACAACTCGCAGCCCACAATTCCAAGAATGTCTTGTGCGTTTTGTGTATGTTTTTTATTTTGTTTTCAAATATTCTTAATCAGATTTAGTTTGAGAGTTTGATTAGTTCATTATCACTGTACTGTATCTGTTGAATGGTGAAAATATGAAATTATGATTGTAATATATTATGTTTACTGGGATAGCATTTTGACATGTTTTTCAATGCATAAAATGGACCTTAAACAACATGCCGTGAACCATAATAACTGCTGTGTGACCAAGCTTACTGCAGAATATCTACACATGCTTGGAATGAAGCTGTCTTGGGTACCCCATCCCTATTTAGAGTCAAAGGCCTTCGTTACACACTTGTAATCCATTTGACCCCCATTATTAGAAAACACTGAACTGTGCAATCCTCAATGAAGGGAATTGTGTGTGGGCGGTGTCATTTCAGCACAGACACAGTTACTGTCTCTCAGGTGGAGCCCTCAGTGAAGGTGGCAAGTCTATGACACGATACAGGACTTGCTTGCCGGCACCATACATGACATTGTTCACCAGCAATTTCCTTTGGAACTAAATCTAGCAGTGTTAGGTGCTATTAACTAGGGGACACATGGAAAATATTTGGCACAAGTCAGCTTGGTGATTTAAAATTAAAAAAAGGATATATTATTGTATTATGTTTTATTTTCCTTACTGTCACCACATGATCGCCAAGTAGACAGTTTTCTCTTTCAGTCAGCTTGCCTGTGTAGGTGTCACTGTGAGGTGTCTGACTATTTTATTGAGGGGACATACGTCACAGGACATCATAGGGTGCCAAAACTGCTGCAGTCATGGCAATGCACTCCTTTTTGGTTTAAAATGCCAGATTCTTTAAGCGCCTCTTGAAATCCAGATAGCAGCACTCCCCAACAACCATGTTTGTGTTTCTGTTTGCAGAGTCTTACCCTTTTGCAAAATAGTGATGCACCAGAGAGTTATGCTTTAAATGTGGCTGTGCATCGGCTTAAAGAAACTCTCTCAGTTTTCCTTTCATGTGGAGACTAACCATTTTATAAATTCAGAATGTGCCTTTCCCCCCTTTATCATTATTATTAACCTCCTCATTCAAAGATCAATTTGAAGAATTTTAATCACTCCGGTTCTAAATAATGAGAAATTCCTCCTTTGGAAAGGTGTAGAGTCCAGATAAGGCCTGGACCAGCACAATTATTGCACCCCCACTGTGTAATCCATCATTGTCCTCTACAGTGGTGTTAGTATTTCATTATCCTTTTACTACCACCTTTGATCATGCAGTGAATTGCCAGATCCCCCTAGGGTAAAACATAGTCCTTCCTGTTAATCATTAATTCTGTATGTTGTGTGTAGTCTGTACAAAAAAACCCCATCATAATCACATGTTAAGATGGGGGCTGTGTAAATCTTTGACTGCCACTTAATATTCTGTGGAATGGCGGATCAAAGTTTACACACCTCTGATTCACACTTATTCAGTGTTCCACAAACTATGCAAATATAAAAATGTAAAATGAAAATGATAAGCTTTTTGATTACTGCTGTGGGTGCATCTGAAACGTCTCGTTTGAAATGAATAAGGTACAGTGTCATTATTTAAAACATCAAAAATAAATGTTAATGCAGATATAGTCTTGGACAAAACAAGTATTGGCATGTTTAATTTTTTACAATTATTTACTAATTCACTTAATTTAATACATATATTTAATGAACTGAAATTCATTGTATATTACTTTATCATAAACTATATGCATTATCCCACATTAGGTGAGAATATTGTCTCAAATCAAAGTACAAATAGTGTCTTATTCAAAGTTTTAATATCAGCAGAAGTTTCACTCAGTTGACATGACACCATTGCAGCTGTTACATTTTCAGTGCTTTGGCACAATTCCTGCATGATTATTTTTGGTGTTTTACTAGCTAAGTCTTCCGGATGCAGGCCTAGTAGAATCAGAAGATGTTTACAAGAGTGAACAGGACAGGTCCGGAAGTCGGGATTTTGAGTGGGAGGGGGTGGAGGAGGATGTTTTAATATTGTTCTTGCTGTGAATTAGACAGGCCACCAGGACTGTATTGTTAGGCTAAAGAAGGAGTGACCAAAATGTGAGGAATGGGATTTCCTTTTTTTGAAAAACAAAGTAGATTGTTTAATATTATTTTAAAGGCATGGACATTTTACAGCTGATGTCCCTGTGTACAAATAGAATTACCTGCCTGCAGATATTCTCTGTTGTGGCAAATATTATATAATGCTGCAGGATCAATGTTTCGGAAATTGATTACTATTATACCACCCTCATAAATTCACACACAAAGAGGTCATGTTAATTTGTTGATGTACATTGTAACTTCACATTGTGCAGTACTTACACAGTTGGATGGTCTAGAGATCACCAGGTTCACTGCATCTTTGTCCTTTATGTCTTCCTTGGACACACACTGAAATCCAGACTGTAGAGAAAATTACTAACTGATTAGATTTTCTGTCTACTGGAAATATGCACTTTTAGTTCTGCTTCAATGGTAAGAATATACACATAAAATATCTACAAGTCATGTTTGAAAGCTTTCTATTGAATGCTGGGCCTAATAGCCTAGTTGGTGGATTTGACTTTATCTTTACAATACATTTTTCAATGTTGGTCTGCTCCTTTTTTTTGTGTGTGATACTGTAAACATGGCATCTGAAGCTTAAGGTTAAGGGAGAAACCAGCATTTGTGTAACAGTGAAACTATTCATTAGCAAGGAGAACCATCATTTATGCTCAGTATATAGACACCAGATTAAAGTTAGCAAGGAAAGATGCTTAATTAAACATTGTGTTAAGTAGCCCTTTAATGAAAGAACAGTGTGTTGTGAAGATGTTTGTCATGTGGCACTGTCTGTTTAAATATCCTCAGGCCTCAAGATTATGGGCTGATTCTATGGACGCTAGTTAGTAGTTATACATGCCTGCTAGTGATACCCTGGAATAAGGTTAGGTTTAACATTCATCAGGGTCTTGGAAGTCACTGTCTGACAGTTACAAGATACATACATCATTTAACCCACTTGTTTTGTTCCATAATAGAAAGAGAGTTTTATACTCACCATGTAAGGCACAGAGTCGGGCACATTGGCCGAGGTGCTGCCAAGAGCATCTATTTCTGTCATACTATGGATCACTGTGCTGCTTAGGAGAGTTGTGGCTATGGTGGTACTCGGTGGCATCGTACTGGCTTTGCTTCCATCGGTGGTGTGATTGGACTCTGTTGTAGTTGTGTCAGCAGTTTGGGCTTTAGTGGTGACTGCCTCTGTGGTTAGGGTCTCTGCAACGGTTGTCTTCTCGAGACTCTGAGAAGTAGTATCGGGAATCGCAGTAGTACCAGCTGTAAAAAATTACCAAAGAAAAATGAGAGATGTGCCTCGCAGTACTGTCTATTTTAGGGGTCTCCAACCCTGGTTTTGTTGAGCCTCAAACTAACATGTTTTATAGGTCACATTTATTTTTGATTGATTGATTAAGCTGGTTACATTTTGGTAAATTCAGTAATTTAAAGATAATTTGGAACAAACCTCTCATTGCCTTAACTGAACATGTGATATGCTTAATTGATGAATCAATAGTGAACGCTCCACATCTTTTGAAATACACCAAGGCCACCTGCTGTCTAGTACCTTTTTATAAATGTCATTAAATAGTACTGGAAAGATGTCCCACAATTTAAAAGACTGATGTTCTAACATCATGACCCCCACACAACAATATCAAGTTTGCTTTTTTTATTGGAGACAATTCTCATATTCTTTATGTTTAATGACAGCCCCTCCATGAGTTCTCTTAACCTGAGATTCATTTAAGGAAGGATGATAGCAGGAAACGAGGTCCTGTATAAGGATACAAAGGAATACATATGAGAGTTATGACTTACCAGGTTTTGATGTTAAATCTGCTGTTGTTGGAACTGTAATGGAGATGTGAGATGCTGTGCTTAATGATGGTGATGTTTCAGTGGGGTCTTGGGACATGACAGCATCTAAAAAGATACAAGTGATAAAACACAGAATGTGAGATATTTTTCCTAACCTAAGCCAGGCTTACTGAAGCCCACCCAACCCAGGGGAATGCTGGTCCAAGCTGGTTAATGACATAGTCTTGATTCAGACCAGAGCCATCTGCAGTCATTACTTTTCTAAAACCTCCCTTCTCAGCATAGCCTGTTTTCGTGCCATTCATAATGAGTAACATGATTACTGAAACAAACAAAATATGTTTTTCTTAATAATTTGAATATATCCATATATTAATTATTTTTCATTTGATATTAAAGATGTATGCAATGTCTCACATTTAACATAATGGTAAAGCACAAGCATGCCTCTCGACGGTCTGGAAACTTCCATCCTGGCACTAACTAACAGACAATGCACAACTTGACAATCTTCCTGGTTGCTTATTCTCACAACTGATGTTACTCAGAGACCTGGAGAGAGCAAATCATAGGATGTTTTTTATTTGTAAAAATAGGGAAAATATATATAAGGATATTGTTTTCTGATTTACAATGTGCTGTCATCTCTGTAAGTGGAGGAAAAAAGGTTGTAGTGTGAGATGGCACTTTTAGACAACACAGACTGGCTTTGATCCTCCAGATATCTGCCACCTGTGTGCTTTAAAAGAATGCCTTCACAGCATTCACAGCTTGAGGAACAGGTTGAAGATGAAGTCCCCCCCCTTCCTCAAGCATTGTTCATTTAAGAGCCTATTGCAACTCTTTTGCTAACAAGGCTGTGATTTTCACATTAGTGAAACAGTTCAATATACTGATCCTAATAGAGGCATGTGTTAAAAAGCTGTCTGAAGTGTATTGTGGTGATAAATCCATAAAACTAATTGCAACACACAATTTGACACATAGTAACAAATATTCCACTGCAGAAGACTAATTAGTGTGGAATTTTATCATATATACGTGGTGTTTGCTTAAATCAAACTGCAGGTTAAAATAACATGCACTCTGACTGACAGGCTGCACCATAACCTGACCTGAAACCAATTAGGGTTATTTGCCCAGGAGCTCAAGTAATTAATAGCCTAAGTGTGGAATAATGTCCCGCCTTGCTCTGTGTAAATAAACGTTGCTCTGTGACAGACACAAAGGTCAGGACCCCTGACTCCCCCTAACATCCCTCTGGGAAAGATTCTATTGCTAAAATAAGAAACGTTTTGGATCAGATAACAAAGTATGCGAAAACAGATGACCTGTTAAAAATAAATAAATAAAACATGTTTCTTTGCTTTAGGTTTCTTAGTTTTGTGGGTTTTGATTCTGAGAAAATATGACATTCTTGTAAGTCTTGTTTTCTGGCAGAATATATACAAGTAGTTTAATGCTGAACTAAAAGTATTGAGATAACAGGCAAAAGACAAGCTGTTCCCACATGTGTTGCAGGCCCATCCCTGGGACATCTACTTTAACCATTTTGATAGATGGCCGCAGAAACACCTTGCCATTACTCCTGCAAAGCAGTTTCAAATGAATGAAAATAAATTGGTCTCTGCACTGTTTTCAGACTGGTGTGGCTTTGAGGTCAAGATTCAGTGCTGTCCCTTTTGAATCCCCATTTTGCACTCCAAGATTAATGACATGTATTATTATGTTTGGAGATGCAGAGTTAGTAACTATATAATATATATATATATATATATATATATATATTATTATATTTGTATGCCGATTTGTTTGTCTATGCAGAGAGCTGATCACAGGGTACAGTACTAACCCCTCTCCATGGCTGTGTCTGCAGCGATGAGATTGTGATCTTTGTGCCCAGACATTCCAGAGCTCTGGTGCTCTAATATACACTCACCTAAAGGATTATTAGGAACACCTGTTCAATTTCTCATTAATGCAATTATCTAACCAACCAATCACATGGCAGTTGCTTCAATGCATTTAGGGGTGTGGTCCTGGTCAAGACAATCTCCTGAACTCCAAACTGAATGTCTGAATGGGAAAGAAAGGTGATTTAAGGAATTTTGAGCGTGGCATGGTTGTTGGTGCCAGACGGGCCGGTCTGAGTATTTCACAATCTGCTCAGTTACTGGGATTTTCACGCACAACCATTTCTAGGGTTTACAAAGAATGGTGTGAAAAGGGAAAAACATCCAGTATGCGGCAGTCCTGTGGGGGCGAAAATGCCTTGTTGATGCTAGAGGTCAGAGGAGAATGGGCCGACTGATTCAAGCTGATAGAAGAGCAACTTTGACTGAAATAACCACTCGTTACAACCGAGGTATGCAGCAAAGCATTTGTGAAGCCACAACACGTACAACCTTGAGGCGGATGGGCTACAACAGCAGAAGACCCCACCGGGTACCACTCATCTCCACTACAAATAGGAAAAAGAGGCTACAATTTGCACAAGCTCACCAAAATTGGACAGTTGAAGACTGGAAAAATGTTGCCTGGTCTGATGAGTCTCGATTTCTGTTGAGACATTCAGATGGTAGAGTCAGAATTTGGCGTAAACAGAATGAGAACATGGATCCATCATGCCTTGTTACCACTGTGCAGGCTGCTGGTGGTGGTGTAATGGTGTGGGGGATGTTTTCTTGGCACACTTTAGGCCCCTTAGTGCCAATTGGGCATCGTTTAAATGCCACGGCCTACCTGAGCATTGTTTCTGACCATGTCCATCCCTTTATGACCACCATGTACCCATCCTCTGATGGCTACTTCCAGCAGGATAATGCACCATGTCACAAAGGTCAAATCATTTCAAATTGGTTTCTTGAACATGACAATGAGTTCACTGTACTAAACTGGCCCCCACAGTCACCAGATCTCAACCCAATAGAGCATCTTTGGGATGTGGTGGAACGGGAGCTTCGTGCCCTGGATGTGCATCCCACAAATCTCCATCAACTGCAAGATGCTATCCTATCAATATGGGCCAACATTTCTAATGAATGCTTTCAGCACCTTGTTGAATCAATGCCACGTAGAATTAAGGCAGTTCTGAAGGCGAAAGGGAGTCAAACACAGTATTAGTATGGTGTTCCTAATAATCCTTTAGGTGAGTGTAGATCTCATTTTCAACCTGGCTCCAGAATGCACTTCCGTCTAGTTTCCCTTCATTTTAAAACACTCCATCTTGGAAGTCTTTTTTTTCTCATGTTGCTAAATTGTAAAAGAACATGTAAGTAACTGCTCTGTGAATGTTCAGGTGAAATGGAGAAAAGTGTCTTGCTCAATAGTACATTTTATTAATGTTTGCTTCATGGCCAGAGTCTTCGTTTTTTGGGGGAAACAGAAACTTGGTCTTCCACTTTTCTCTGCCCTATTTTGCTGATTGCACTGTGCCGATCTTGGAAACGATCATATTGACTGTCCAGGCCCAAAAGTGCAAAATGGAAAAGTAGTGAAATAAGCATTATTATTGTGGTGATGTTTAATTAAATATATTTTTTTACAGTGAGGAAACAAAACACTTTGTAATGCTTGTTTTGAATGTCCTGTGAGCTGACTGTGAATGTCTTTGTTTAATCACGTTCTTCCTGTGTTGGGTATTTTACTTCTGGTACGTAAACGCAAAATTAAAAACAAGGACTGAAGATGATAATATTGCCAAGAGGTACAAACAGAACATTCATGCAGTCTTCAAGTTTTGAAAAAGAATGTGCAGTGAAAAGGATATAGATATTGTGTGTGCATGGTGTACAGAAACATGACTAGCCCTTTTAGACGACAATGTTTTCGTTCATTTATTTTCCTTTTAAACACTGAAAATGATGTTTCTGTTCATCTGCACTTAACAACATTATGAAGAACAACAACCCCCCAAGCAGGACATGTGGATGATTTCTCTATAATTGAATAAGAAACCAGAAGCAAAATCCAGTTCTGGGAAGCTGTGCTCTTTGGTTTCCAAGCAGATGCTGATAAAATATGTATGACAGTAGATCACTAGCGGTGCTTTACAAAGATCTAATGTTTTGCCGGGAGGAAGGCATGGACAAAGAGACATCTTTTCTTAAGCCCAGGCTTAGAGACATGCTGTCGAGGGTTAACGTGCTACTGCAATACTCTGATGGCGGAAATAGCTGTCTGGGCTGTGTGTGGGTGAGCTCACATGACTGACTGAGCTAGTAGTCTTAAGTGGCACCCCTTACATAGCTGTGTATTAAACTGTGTATGGTCCAGCAGGCAGCAGCACGACATGGAGGGTAGAAAACTATGCTGACTTGCAGAAACCCCAGTAAAGAAGTCAGTTAGGGAGTGACATGTCTTGGTTGCAGACCTGAAAACAAGTAGTTATATATTATCCAGGTCTGAATGGAAATGGCCATGCAGTCAGTGGGAATGAATACTATTCACTTCTTTATTTACACATGAAAGGGGCACGGTAATGGGGAGACAAATTGGAATACATGCTGGAAACTTTGCAGAGTAAGCAAATGGCTCAAAAGAGACCAACAAAACAAAACCATCTTAAACATGTACTTGGATTTATAACAGAATGCTTATTAACCGTCTCCTGACCACAGTTTGTAGGCATTTTAGTTTAATAAACAGCTAGTCACTCAGACTCTGTGCCAGGTGCACAAGAAATTAACATGGAGATAGTAAAAATGGGCCAATCACAGAAGTCTTGATTATTCTGTTGCCTTCAAGTTGCAGTGGAGACTAATTTTAATAGAGACCCTTTGCCACCATCATGACCACTGATCTATACATATGGGTAGTGCGCCCATAAGTGAGATATCAGTGTATATGAAAACAACAATCAGTTAAATATCTGTATACTGGTGACATTTTATGAGTGATCAGAAAAAAATCTTGGTTTTCTGCTCAGATAACTGTAGACTAGCCTTCTCAGAGAACAACAATGCTATTTTCAAAATCTGCAATTTATCATTGTATCATATGTGTTTCTTTTTTCATATTGTGGTCTTGCTGTTGAATATTTGCTCAAGTTCATATTACTGAATTTTGTTTAAAGATAAGCCTACATGATATGGGAACCTTACTGTTAAATCTTTTTTATCAACTGTTGGGGTGTAATTTGTTATTAAATGCCACTGACTGAGTGACCCAACAGAGTTACTTGGGTGTGGAAAGATGGTGGACGCCTGCTTCATCTTAACCCTATGCACTATCCATATAGATCTGTACTCATGACAACTGGTGAACGCCTGTATGTATTTGGTTGCATTTTTTTTTGTATTAACATACTTTTCCATGAGAACAGGATTAATGTGTTGGACGTTGTGAATGGCAGGTCATATATTTTTAATGGCCTCGACTGGGCATAAACCCTTCAGCTTTTACTGTGTTAATAAACCCCGTTTCTGGCTGTTGTTGGACTAAAAACATTTGACAAAATTATAATAATTGGGAACAAGTATGCACAGCACTCTGCCAAACATAAACCAACAATCCCCTGCTTTCTCCACCTCAGCTTACTCAGACACACACATACTAACCCCTGTGTAGCGTTTCTTGTAAGGTATTTTCACAGGGGCTCATTAAGAGGCTTCCTATTCTCTTCTCTCCAGGGTTCATAGTTATGACATAAAGAATGTATAAATTCAGGGGGGATAATAAATATTTGTGGTTTTACTTTTTAGTTTCATAGCATCTCATGAGTCCTTTGGAGTTCAGTTAATAAGGACAAAATTTAAGTTTTCTGTGTCATGCCCAACAACCACACACACAATGCCTGCTTCTGTTCTTTGTCATCTGTGACAGGGTTTATTTCTGTGTCTCAGACAGAGGATGCAAAGATATTTGTAGAATAGTCCCTGTGGAAATCAGGTCCTCATTTTCAGTCTAACAGACTCTGGCCACAAATAAGAATATCCTCCATGCCTGAAATGGTGTTTTTACAAGGAGACCAGGAGTCTCTCATTGTTGATGGGCACTTTCATTTTGTACACAGTTAAAAAAGCTTTTAATATATCTGTTATACATCTTTTATTTGTGCCATTTTTAAATCCCCATTGGAGTCTGTGGGGTGTGTGTGATCATGATCTGCCACTCTAAAAACAGATTAATAGGTTATAAATTTATTGATATTGCTATAGATAGCAAAATCGTCATACTATATACTGTTAGACGATAAACATTCATTACCTGTGTGTTTTTCTGTGTTTTGGAAGGGAGATTGTATCCAATGGCACCAAAACAGACACTAATTGTGACACACATCTATTGTGCAAGTCTCACACATCCACCCTTACAAAGCAGACGTTCCTCAATTAGTATTTTTGAAGAATAGACAAGGACTGCGTAACAGCACTCAACACTCATTTGTGTTATTAGTACTGTTGCCATAGCACTTTCGTTTACCATCATAACAAATAAGATGTTATAGCAGCCTCGAAAAGAAAAAAAGGATGATGGAGAAGTGAATAATGCAGTGTTTTGTGACTGTGTTTTCTAGTAATGCCAGCTCAAACTGTAGTGTTTGTGCTTTAAGATGGATTTATCGAAGTGTGTTTTTAGTCTCTTTGCTGCCTTTAATTAAAGAACTTTTGCTCCCTCGTGAAAATCAGTCATGGCATGGCCTTCACCCTTTCTAATCCTCAGCTGCCCTTTCCCTCTGGCGTCTCCTTGAGCCCTGCTCTCTCTGAGGAAGAGAGAGCGGGAAAGAGAGAGAGATGTGAGTTTTATTTAATGGCAACATGATCAATGATCTTTGAAATCATATATTGTATACTTGGTACTGTAGTACAATGAAAAGTAGCTGTATCCAGATTCAGCATATGTTTCTGTTACTTTACTTTCAGAACAACTTCAAATTTAAATATTTGTAAATTCCCCATTTACACTTCAGCTTCAGCTTTGTGGAAGAAAAACTTACATCATCCTTTTATGCATGCTGGCAGAAAATAATTACCAATATTGGGTGCACAGTTGTTTATGTATATATTAGGGGATGTTAAAACTTAACAACATGAGTTTGCAAAATATAATTCGCTCAACATCCTAGTGTGGAAGGAAAGTTTTGAAATGCTCACTTTCAAGGAAAAAAGGCTGTTAAGGGTCATGGAGATATGTTTTGGGTCAGGGCATACCTGGACTTCTGCCATATTATCAAATGAACAGGGTGGGGAAACTGTATTTTGCAAACTCATGTTGTTGTTTAAGTTTCAACATTACCTTATTTATTCATAAACAACTGTGCACCCGGTATTGGGAACTATCTTCTGCTAGCACGCATAAGAATAACAGTTTTATAACCAAATTTTTGTTCACTTCTGTGAATAAGTATCTCTGGCTTCTGGAGTGAGAGTTTCTCTGTATGCTCAATACTGATATACTCTCCACGCTGTGTGAAATAAAGGCACTGCAACAAGCTGCAAAGTTATGTTTGTGTGTGCAGATTGTGATTTCTATTACTTTTCTAATAAGGTGATTGGTTATAATGATGTTAGTGTTCAACTGAATTTACCACATTATCTTTTTCTATACTTAGAGACGTAAACTACAGACTTATGCAACACATCTTCTAATTGTGGGCTATATTTCATGGTCTCATGGCAGTGATGTCATGTTGGAAGGGGAAAGATTACCTCATTGCATGCTGGAGCAGCCAGTTTTCAGACTTGTAAAATGTGGTCGCCAGATTTGTACAAGCAAGAAGAGATCATTTGTTTGTTCCACAGTATCACCACATGTGGCACATTGTAGTCCAGCCCTTTTAAGCAGTAAATAAACACACACCAGCCCTAGCTACTGTCTGTTTTAGTTTGAGAGTTCTGCTTGATATATTAGCATATCTTATCTTGGCATAAGGCTCCATTGAAATAATTGCACACAATTCTCAATCCACTTGTGGCTGGCTATCATACGATGTATAACACCCCATCATAGGGGTCTTAGAGTGCTTTGATCACAGTCTTATGCTCCTGCAGAAATACTGTCACCTTAATAAGATACAAGAAAAAATCCCAATTGGTAAGACAGAGTCTCTATTGCAAGCTGTACAGGCACATTGTAATAAAATCACTTCCCACCATAAAAGTGATTTTAGTGGTTCAGCTGGAGTGTTATTGTAAAGAGCTTTGGGATCCTTATAAATGACAAAAAACCTGAATCTCATGTCATTGAAATGTTTGCCTAAATGCTCAGAGGGACAAAGAAACACCCTTGTTTTGATGGCTTTTGGCGTTTTGTTGTAGTAATTGATAAAATGCAGCTAAACTCAGCTGACCCACTAAGAATATGATGTCAAAAATATGAGCAAGGATTTTGTCTGTCTTGTAATTTCCCTTTAATACCCAATTTACCTTTACATCGTTTCCTATGCCCAGGCAGTTGTGAATGGTGTTATGAATTTATTTTGCTTTTCTCTCTCCATTTCTCTCTCCACTCAAAGACCCTCCTTTCCACTTTCCCTCATCCAGCAACCCCCTTTTCTTTTCGCTTTAGATGGACCTTTTTTCTTTCCAGTGATTCCCGGCATCACGGATAAGTGCAGGAACAGAATAACATAAACAAGCGGCATGGAGATAATAAAAAAAACTAAAACGTTCTAGCAGATCTTGTCTTTTCTTTTTTTGCGAGACCAATAATATGACCTCATGCCGATAGAGATTCCTCCCAGTGAACAGATGCTAGTACCTACATTGAGTTCATTCTCTGCTCTCAGTCTGAGAAGAGACCTGACATCACCGGCTGGGGATGGGCCGAATGAGGCTTGGGAGTCTCCACAGTCACCCTCCCAGGCTGGAGTGCACCTCCAGATGGTTAATTAAACAGCCCCGCTTCCCTTCCCCAGATTTTCCCACCAGATTCTGCTAAATGACGGGTGCAAAACAAAGTCTGGAAGTTCTCTCGTTTCTAATCTCTAGAGAACGCATGCTGCGGAATGCACAGGGAGTGTGTGGCAGTCTAACCCCTGCGCTTGGGTAGACTTGGCTATGCTGATTATTGACTGAGCTGATGTCATGGTAAACCAAAAGCCACTTCTTTAACAATGCAACACCCAGAATATCTCACACCACCTAATTTCCATACCTCTTTTCGTGTAGCATTTTGAGTTCCTACATTCTTTCAGATTTCTTTTTGCTGATATCTTGTGCAAAAACCCTTATGTCAGTGATTGGGTATAGTTTGTGTGGAAAATCCCTTTGCCACAGAGGAACGATGTTCTGTGATGATTGATGGCTCTAAGCGTCTAAGCCTGTAAACACGCTTCTCTCCGCAACACAACCGCACAGGCCAGCGGCCACAGACAGCAGCTCTGCTTGCAAAGAAAGCAGAATTTTCACAAGCACCTAACAGATATCTCATCTACAGTCTACATCATAACCAATCAGTCCTCAGTACTTTTAAGCCACAAGCCCTTCTCTAACATGTTTAATCAGAGCTGAACTTGAAACTAAATAATTACATTTTTCTTTTTCAGTTTGCTCCTTCTCCAGGCTGGGGTCCCAAGACTCAATACAGATGCTTGTATCTGCATATGCTTTGTGTTTTGGGGTTAACAAGAAAGAAATCATATTGACTACTTGTAATTAATCCAAAATGAATTTTTCACATGCATGTACAGTGAGGGAAAAAAGTATTTGATCCCCTGCTGATTTTTTTGTACGTTTGCCCACTGACAAAGAAATGATCAGTCTATAATTTTAATGGTAGGTGTATTTTAACAGTGAGAGACAGAATAACAGCAAAAAAAAATCCAGAAAAACGCATTTCAAAAAAGTTATAAATTGATTTGCATGTTAATGAGGGAAATAAGTATTTGACCCCCTATCAATCAGCAAGATTTCTGGCTCCCAGGTGTCTTTTATACAGGTAACGAGCTGAGATTAGGAGCACTCTCTTAAAGGGACTGCTCCTAATCTCAGCTCGTTACCTGTATAAAAGACACCTGTCCACAGAAGCAATCAATCAATCAGATTCCAAACTCTCCACCATGGCCAAGACCAAAGAGCTGTCCAAGGATGTCAGGGACAAGATTGTAGACCTACACAAGGCTGGAATGGGCTACAAGACCATCGCCAAGCAGCTTGGTGAGAAGGTGACAACAGTTGGTGCGATTATCCGCAAATGGAAGAAACACAAAATAACTGTCAGTCTCCCTCGGTCTGGGGCTCCATGCAAGATCTCACCTCGTGGAGTTTCAATGATCATGAGAACGGTGAGGAATCAGCCCAGAACTACACTGGAGGATCTCAAGGCAGCTGGGACCATAGTCACCAAGAAAACAATTGGTAACACACTATGCCGTGAAGGACTGAAATCCTGCAGCGCCCGCAAGGTCCCCCTGCTCAAGAAAGCACATGTACAGGCCCGTCTGAAGTTTGCCAATGAACATCTGAATGATTCAGAGGAGAACTGGGTGAAAGTGTTGTGGTCAGATGAGACCAAAATCGAGCTCTTTGGTATCAACTCAACTCGCCATGTTTGGAGGAGGAGGAATGCTGCCTATGACCCCAAGAACACCATCCCCACCGTCAAACATGGAGGAGGAAACATTATGCTTTGGGGGTGTTTTTCTGCTAAGGGGACAGGACAACTGCACCGCATCAAAGGGACGATGGACGGGGCCATGTTCCGTCAAATCTTGGGTGAGAACCTCCTTCCCTCAGCCAGGGCATTGAAAATGGGTCGTGGATGGGTATTCCAGCATGACAATGACTCAAAACACACAGCCAAGGCAACAAAGGAGTGGCTCAAGAAGAAGCACATGAAGGTCCTGGAGTGGCCTAGCCAGTCTCCAGACCTTAATCCCATAGAAAATCTGTGGAGGGAGCTGAAGGTTCGAGTTGCCAAACGTCAGCCTCGAAACCTTAATAACTTGGAGAGGATCTGCAAAGAGGAGTGGGACAAAATCCCTCCTGAGATGTGTCCAAACCTGGTGGCCAACTGCAAGAAACATCTGACCTCTGTGATTGCCAACAAGGGTTTTGCCACCAAGTACTAAGTTGAAGGGATCAAATACTTATTTCACTCATTAACATGCAAATCAATGTATAACTTTTTTGAAATGCGTTTTTCTGGATTTTTTTGTTGTTATTCTGTCTCTCACTGTTAAAATACATCTACCATTAAAATTATAGACTGATCATTTGTTTGTCAGTGGGCAAACGTACAAAATCAGCAGGGGATCAAATACATTTTCCTCCCACTGTATGCAGACAGGATATGGGTGTGGGGTTGGTCTGTAGTGCAATATGAGTATGTGGGAAGGTATAAATTGATTAGTGAATAAGGGGCTGAAATCATCCAGCTGTCCTTCTACATTGGGGGAACTCCCTTTCCGACAGCATCACTTAGGATTTTGCTCTGTTGAGTCAGGAATGTATGTGTACCGCCTTTTTTTAAAGCCAATTTTCTTTAGCTCATGTTTTTTTTTTTTTTTTTTTTTTTACAAGGATGTAGCTGAAAACCACAGAGCTAATGCTCTTCTGTGGGATAAAGGTATGGACGTTTTTTTTTTTTTTGCTATACGTTTTTGACCTCTGTCTTGACCCCCTGTCTGCCTGATGGACAATTGTAGACTCTCGATTTCTCTGCTACAGGAAAAGAAACTATGAGAAAGTTCCAATAGCATCCAAAGCAGGAAAAGGATGTAATGTAATGTGTTTTCAATTAGGCGCACGAAGCCTGAACATTTAGTTTGTTGCACAGCATTAATTATCGGGAGCAATTATTCCAAGCTGCCTGTAGCAACTTCAGTTTGCAGAATGAGTGCACAGCCAGGGCCTTTGAAATGTTTCTTCCTTGAGGCTAAAATCATACACTGTTTACATAAGATCTTTCTCTTTTCAGAAACATTTTATACCCCACCAGGATCTCCTTGTAAACCATCTTGGAGGGAACAAATGCATAATTCTTTCCCAGTCTGTTGTAGATTGTAGACTGTCTCTGGCAACTTTTCTTTAGTGCTTGAATAAAACGTTTTTGCAATACACTATATATAATAATAAAAGTTAGATAAAATTAGTGCAGTCGATTTTCTAGAGATTTTTGAGCACTAAAAAATGTTGTTTTAATACATATTGCTCTTAATCCGTAGATATCATTCATATGGTGCTGTTTACATATCGATAATTAGGTTTGCCTACGTGTTTTAAAGTTTACATTAGTATAGAGACCTGCACCTTCTCTTTTTTACACATGATATAGTCTCCGATGTTAATGTGGTACCATCTTTTATTGTACCTGTTCCTACTTTTTGACCCTAAGATTTGAGCATTGTCAAGGAACACAAAGCCATCAACATGTGTTGTAAATTTTACTTTTCATACTTATTGTTGCCTGGAACTGATCAGTAAATAGAAATAAATATCTATCGATTGTTAGCGGCCCTTGTTGAACTGATTGTTGGATGAATAGATAGATAGATAGAAATAAACTGAACAGATGAACAAATCCCTTATAAACAACGATAACAGCTGTCAAACTGCATTGTTGTGCCAAAGGATTTGAGAGTGAAAAGAGCACAGCAATGGTTTTGGATGAACTATTTTTTTTCAGGGCTGCCAGCCTGTGCTTTACAAGGCTATTTTGCCAAATGATTAATACTTGTAAAAGAATTATGCCTTCTGATTTTGTCTTTTTACTTCCTTTTTCAAAAAAATATATTGATTTAAAAAAAAGCTTTCAAGATGTAAGAAGTTTGAGTGTTATTATTCTGATATATAAATTTGATATAAATAGACATTTTTGTCATTTCAGTTTAGTGTTCAGAAAAAGGAGGAAAGGACTTGTAAGTGTCTGATTTGTTTGTTCCTGACTGGACAGAGTCCTGTTTGAGGCAAGAATGAATTGCTGCAGTCTGTGCTTGACTCTGGGGATTAAGTTTCCTTTCTAATTCCACAGTTGTCATTTCTGAACTACGTTGCATTTGTTAAGACACTATTTGTATGGTTACAGAAGTAGGGAACACAACCGAGCACATATGAATTGGTTTGTTGTCTATGCTTCCCCCCCCGCCCTTTTTGTATAAATGTTTTACATGCTGTTGTGGGTGGGTGTTTGGCTAAGTTGCACTTAGAAGTGTCTCTGTGAAGGCTTGGATTCTGATTTTAGTCAGTGCTGATTATGCACATGTGAAAATCATAGTGTGTGTTAGTATTCATGAGGGACAGGGAAACAGGCCAGACAAGGAGACTTTCTTCCTGCCGGAGTAGAATTTTCTGGTTCACAGTTTCCACGCTCTCCACTGAGAGACACCTCGCTAACCACACCCAGCTCCTGCCTGGGCTGTGCTGCCTGCTCGTTTGCAATGGAGCTCCACAGTAGCTCAAGCAGCTATAAAAACAGAGCCGTTAATGGGATAGCAATAGTTTTTCCTTTTCAGTGAAGTGTATCAGAAACCGCAATAAACGAATGAGGGCTCACGTCGGTTTAGACAAGTAAATCTAGGCTGGATTAGGAATGATATCATATTGTGACTAATCCTGCAGAGGCATTTTTGGCTTACATGTGTAACAGATTTCACCACTGCTGGAATGCTTGGAAATCTTGATTAAACAGCATCACATTAAACTGCCTCTAAATAGCTTTCTTCTGCATATAAATCATCCTGAAAAGGAGATTTGTGTAGCTCATCTTATGTGTATACATATATATGTGTGTGTCAAAACATGGCAATTCAAAGTAAGGAAAAACTATACAGTTTCTTATGATATTTATTTATATATTTATCCATTTATTCACCTCACACTTAGCTACTTACGGCCACACAAAAATAAATACATTGTTTGTGCCCGGAGCGTGGGCTCGGTGACAGTCAGCAGGAGGGAGCAGGGAGTCATTGACGCCACTTAAAGACGTCTGGTTTTGTTCATGACTAGCTGTCAGTTTCAGACTGCATGGTTCAGAGTGGAAACTCCTGAAACAAGCTGCCCAGTCTTTAATGAGAAGGGAAACTATGTCCTTTGGAGAGGTGTGGCAGCACTAACATTTCACAGGTCACAAGGATCACTAAAACGATCATTAATCTGGCCCAAACTCGCACCTTTCCATTGGGAATGGATGTTTCATGCTGAATTGATTATTTTATCAGATTGACCACTATATTCCATGCATGTGAGTCATACTGTTTAATATTACAATGTAATTGTATTGTATTGTTAAGTATAGAAACAGTGCAGTCATTTTGCATGTGTGTTTGAAATGTTAGGAATTAATAAGCATTCAGAGCACCCTTGAATGTATTGTGACCCCAGTTATAAATCTAACATAATGAAAATTGATTTGTTAACGGTTGAAATGTATCAACCACAAATTTTGGTCTTGTCTTTGCGAAGGCTGTTTCCAATACAAGAGTATGTTTCAACCCGGGTCAGCTGCTTTCTTTCACAGCCTAGATAACGTCATTTTTGCTAAATCTACCGTGTCATCAATTAAACCCTGTCTGAAACTATTAACTCACAACACAAGACATGAGCTGTTCTTTCAGGACTTGAAACCACTTAGAAGAAATTATTAATTATGTTGCAAAATAATGACCCTGTTGAGGTCTTCAAGTGAGCCCAACTGATTTGCCCCCCCAATATTGTCTCCTCTGAAAATGGCTTCTCTTTATATACAGCAACCATAACCAGTGCTTCAGACAAATTAGCCATATTTATCAAGGATCTCTCTTTAAACTGCAATTTTAGGAATCTTCAGCTTGGGTATTCCTATAATTTCTGACTTTTTAAAATGTATTTTACCCATTTGTTAACCCTTTCCCCCCTTTCTCTCACAATGGGGTGAAAATGGCATCAAGGTGCAAGCAGCCATTTGATTAGTTGTGGGGGTGTTGTAAGGGGGTTAAAAGCGCAAAAGGGAAGTCCTGTCCTTTGGTATTCCAAAGCATGAATGGAAGGTGTTACACCATGATTGATGTTCTGCTCTATTGAAACCCTCTGTTTTCACAGGAACTGGGATTGTTGCATTTCTTGTATATCATGTAATCATTGTGACTGCTTTTCATCTCATTGTAACGAAGGAAAGTTTGCCCAAACGGTCTAGATACCAGACCTTCACATGTTGACAGTTGTCTGAAATCTCTCTGCATGCATTATTTGGGTATTGATAACAGGGGACCAATATAAGATTTAAAGGTTTAGAAAGTGTGTTTTGTATTTAATAAAGTTTATAATTCACGAGGAAGAGCTTGTAAATGAGGAATGTTCTTGTCTTAGGTACTTATTTTAGAAAATATTTTGTATGATTCATTGTGTATCTTACTGTGATTGTATAACTTTAGGGTAAAATGTAGATGTAGCATTACTGTGGATTGCTGTACAATTATTGATAAAATATTTGATATGATATATACTTCATGTTTTTGTGTGTATCTTTATGCACATATTAACAACACATTTGTGTATATAATGTTGATATTTGTGTATATGTATGTGGCAGTAGAAGTGCTATCCTATTAAGAAATGCTTATTAAACAGCATTCGATCTTAATGTCAGTAGCCGTTCTAATTTTATCTGTGCACGGCTGTTAGTGAGCTGGACTCTGCCAGTTTTTAATACCAGCGTATCTTGGTCTCTTGGTCAAGTAGTCCTATCTGTTCCACATCGCTTCCAACAGCTTGTGAAATCCTGCTTTAAGTCTCCTTCCAAAACGTGCCTCGCCCTATAATTTCCAAGACCCAAATAGTTGAGCTGTAAAATGTGCAGCGAGATTACCTTCCAGCTGTAAGGTTTTAGAGATCGTCTCACCCAATGGGCGTCACCCAAGCCTTAATTTAATCCCCGCTGAATCGACAGAAATACGGCCACTTCCCCACCTCGAGCTTCCTCGCCTTATACAACCCTCCACTAACTAATTTTACATGCATCTTTCCCAGTGCAGACAGAATAATTGGAAGGAAGCACAACTCCTTTATAAACATACATGTGGACATTTTCCCTATTTGAACTTCAGATCCTCAGCTCAGCATAGAGTCAGGTTGATAATTAAACTCCATATTAAACTTTTCAATGAAAACTACTTGCCTCAGGTTTTTTTTTTTTTTCTCCATCCACTAATACAAACCCATTGCCAATATATGTAATACAACACAGAACACTTTTTTTCCCTCCTCCTAAGGTAGTCACTGATATAGTGATCTTATTAATAATGTACAGAACCTTATCAGGAAAGACTGAATCTTTGCAATCTTGAAATCAAAAATGGACTAAAATGCATAATTTGATAGCTGTAGTAAAGTGGCACACTTCTCATACACATATTCAACCATCCATGACCAGGTACCTTATAGCTTGGAAGGGTTAAATCCCCAAACTCCCCTCTGAGAAAACGAGCATGCATTCAGTTGTTGTTTGACTTTTCAGAAACCATTAAAACAGTGCCGGCATTGGCTTACAAAGGCAGGTAAGAAGCAGTACTCACCTAGCAGGAGGAGTGCAAGCAGAGCTGAGGCTAAAGCCAGCTTCCCTGTGGATTCATTCATTCTCCCTCTTAGCGCAGACATCCGTCTCTGTGAGCGCAACCGTCTGTGTGTGGTGTGAACTGGGAGGACTGTGGGCTACTGGAGATCCAAGCGAAGTGTTTCCTCTGATTGTGACTGAGCATGCAGCTGTGCTGGGCTGGGGGTTTCCTTCAGGCTGGCTGGATAACGCAGTGCCTACAGCCTCGGTATAAGATGACAGTTTTATACAGCCCCTCATTGCTCGCCCTGACTTCCACACCCCTTTTCTCACTGGCTGCTTTAACCCTTTGTGACTGGGATCTGGCAGCTGTCCCTCGCATGGGCTGGAGAGCCATAGTGCTTTTCAGTGTGTGTTTGTGTTTGTGTGTGTGTGTGTGAGAGAGAGAGAGAGAGAGAGAGAGAGATGCATGTACAGTATATGAGATTATTGATGTGCAGATGCTCTTTGATCCCCTGTTGTACTTTTGGCTTTGTTGTCATTTGTTTTATCTTACTGGCAAATGTAAAATATATAAATAAAGAATGTAATGAAATAGTCACTGATTCTGGAGTAACATCCTGAGAAACATGTTGATCCATGTGGATATTTTTCTTTCCTATTCTGGGGTAGTACAGATATTATTATTTTTTTTAAATACCTTTCCATCTTTCAAACTGTCACAGTTTCTAAATGGCCTCCTGCTTTGCTTAGATATCCAAAGCAGTAGTAAACTTTTTTTTTTTTAAACATCTGTCTGTCATCTGCAACCAAAATAAACTGTATTTTCTTCCATTGGTCATGACCCTGAGATATCATACTGTCCTATCAAATATTCAGCCAGTACTTTTAGCAGCAGCTCCTGTGAGTTTAGGGTGAATCATCATCAAATCTTAATTATGGGGATAGACAAATACTGATAGACTTGTTCCCATGTATTTAATAGGGTTTGAGCCCACTCTTGACCAGATTGCAGCAGTGCCTTTCAATGTTTGGTATTTCCTCATGCAGTGCAGTTGTAATAGTGTTGGTTTCTTTAGTTTCTAACTAATTTGCCATTTTAATAGACTCTATGCACCTGCACTTCTGCATTTGATCTCAGCCAGCCCAAAAACTTCTGTTGTAGCGTCAGAAGCGACTGCTGTCAGTATAAGTTCAGGTGAAAATTATTTTCTACACCCGTTGCCTACAAGAGCTCCCCAGGATGATGGTGAATGATGTCCATCGTATGTAAGAGCATCAGCTATCGCTTCATCAAGCAAAAGGGTTTCCAAATTTGAATTTCAAGTTACATCGGCTCTAACCTTTATGGCGAGATTCAGGATCGGTGCTCCAAAATACCAAGAACTGTGTGGAAAAGTGTGCAGAGATTTAATTGTGTGAGGTCAGTGTTACTGTGGGTCTTCCACCTGTGATTAGATGTTTAAGATTTTTTTATCTGATCATTATTCATTATAAGATTAAAAACACTTCTGTACTTCACTATATCTGTGATTTCTGGTGGTTATTTCTAACATATTGCGTTTCCAAAGGTTATGACGTAGAAGCCTGTAAAACATTTAATACAGCAATGAAGTTAAGTTTTTCTCTTACTGAATCTAACAATGTATTTCTTGTTCTTCTGAAATTATAGTGATTTAAAATGTTTTGTTGTTTCTTAGTTTGTTAGTGATAACAATGGACAAAGCAGTATATGGTGAAAGGGGTATTTATTTCCAATAGGGTCCAAATGCTCTTAATCTTCTGCTGTAGAATTATAATATTGAATACACAACTGAAGAGGAGGCAGCGCAAAGAGTTTTTAACAGGGGTTTGAAACAGACAGGTTGCGGTGAAGAGAGTGCACCCTTATGCACTCTAAGACAGAGCATTAACAAGGCTAATTATTGTTCATTGAGTTTACTGATCCTCTATGCATTTGTGAGCATGTGAAGCTGAGGCAGAAGAGACAAAAATTTAGCACAATACAGTTTTGACCTATTGATTGTGCGTTCCAGTTTAGGTAACCTTCAACAGTGACGGCACAGTGGATATTCATTTTTTTCCCTGTTGTTTTTGATGTTGTACAGAATCGGTATATTATATCTTATTATTGTGGTTGTTTATTAAGCTGACCAATTAATTAATTCAGGACAGCGAGAGTTGAAGACTTGATCAAATCTTTCTTTTTAAAGGGACGTCTACAGACCCTATATGAGGGGTTATGTTGAACCCCTCACACCGAATATTTCGTATCCACTTTTTGCAAGTGTCTTCCATTGTAGGGAAAGTATGAAAGCTCAACAGCCAACAAAGCTCAACAAGGAGTTGAACTAGAGGAATCCTCTATATAGGATATGACATTTTGTACATTATAATTATTATTATTAGTTTTTTTCTTGGGTTCTGTATGGGATGCCCGTTAAACCTCTGTAATGACAAAATAACAAGTGAAGTGCTGTCTCTTCCCCATTCTATTAACCACCCACCATCCCAGCATCAGGATATCTTCTTCCAATCATTTATAGACAAACAAACAAATCGAGATTTCAATAGACAGATAGACAGGCAGACAAATCTAGGAACAGATTGGACAGAACAAAAGACAGACATCTAAGCTACATTTTATACTTTTAAGATTCAAGTAGAAAAGTCATAACTCATGTATGAAGATATATTTTAAGATATATTTTAAGAAGACAATTAAAAAAATATTTTCAAATATAAATATAAAAAATCAAGGCAATAAAAAGTGAGGCATTGAGTAGTGTGTGTACTACAGACTAGTGTTTTGAGTTCTTTCATTTTGTGTTTTTTGTCTCTCCTTTCCCAATCAGGAGTATAGTTTTCTTGGCGATGGTTAATGCTTTGAGAATTGGAGTTGGATTTTGTACAGTGGGGTTGAGTGTAGTTAAGTTTCCAAGTAGACATGTGGATGTAGAGAGTAGGATCGTGCAGCCCAAAAAAGAGGATGTTTTGTTTATAATTTCTTGCCAGAAGTGTTGATGTGTATCAGTGGTGTTCAGAGTGCAGTGTGTGCATGTACCTATGAAGCCCATTCTAAATCTCTTGTGCTGGGTAATGTGTGTTCTGTGAATTACAATGTATAGTTGTGTTTTGGTGTTATTAGTCATTGTTAATGTGTTCCTGCAGATTTGTGTCCAGAAGCTGGTTTCGGTGTGGATTGCCAGATATTTTTCCCATTCTCTGATTGGAGGGGATACTGCTGAATCATTTGTGGATAAGAGATTATATAATCTTGATAAAGGTTTCTTGGAGAGGGATATATTGACGATTTATTTTTTCCAATAAAGGAGGTGGTTGTAAATTGTTATTAATTATATTAATTTTAGATTTTACAGCATTTTTCAAACAGAGGTATCAAAGATAACTGTCCTGTGACTCTCCGTAATATCATGTGTTTTGTTAAGATGTTTTGTGCTATGTAACCTAGATTTAGACTGCTTGTTGCATTTTTTAATTGCTTGGCTAAAGCTAAATCAAAGAGTTAAATGTATATAGCCATTCATGCCAAAGGCAACTTAAAGTGCTTTAATAGAGAACTTTAACATTGAAATAAATCATGCAAAATTAAAATAAAGATGTATTTTTAAATTTGATGTCTGGATGCCTTTAACATGTTCATACGCTGCTTCATACTAAAAACATACATAACATATGTCATTGATATCTTAATATTGTACATGTATTTATTTCACCCTTAATTTAATTACCCCCCCTTTTAATTGTGCATTTGTATTATCTGTGCCCTAGACTTTGTTTATGCTGTGTTATTGAATAGCTGCTGTGCCTGTATAGACCGAAGTTGTTGTTATGAAGGCATCTTGGTAGAAGAGCAGGTGATGTAATAGGACTTAATGGCTGTAATGCAGAAACGCAGTGAGATTCACTTATAACTCCACATGGTCACTTTACATACTTTATTACATTACTTCCAATGAAATAATAATAATATAATCCAAACCCTTACAAACTATAATAGTTCAGCTTGTATTTTGAGAATATCTCTGTTTACCTTCAGTTTCCTTTTCCTGTCCTGGAAGTTGTGTTCTGCCATTGTATGAGTTCAGTCATCTTTTCTCAAATGTAATTGTGAGAATAAGCAACCAGTGCAAACACTCTATGTTGACTCCAGTAATTTTTTGCAAAACCATTTGCACAGATACTTAGTACTTGGAGCCAAAATGTGTATACTATAACTGCAACATCTGGAGGGTTTGACAGTAGTCTGAAGTTTTTTAGGCTAGGCTGCAAAAAATCCTGGTCAAACAGCTGAACCACATGAAGGCAAATAAATCCAAGGCAAACATCTAGGATCCTCCTACATGTTTTCTTTTTTCTTCTTTTTTTTTTTTTTTTTTTGGTAACCGTACCCCCATCCCCCCCTCTTCCTCCACCCCCTGCCCACACTGGCTCATTATCAGCAGTATTCAATTAGAGCATCAGAAATCAGAGGCTTGTGATGGACCTTGTGGGGTTCCCAGGCTATGGTACCCCACAAAATAAAACAGGGCTGGAGGCAACACAAAGACCCGCACACCAACACGGTTTGGGGTATTCATGTTTGGGATACTCATGCTTTTTGACAGAGCCTCTCTCTGCACTTCATCAATGGGTATTTAATGCTTTTCCCAGAAGACACAATGAAAGCTTAAAGTTTCCTCAGGTTTTCCCTTTATTTATCTAAAGCAGTGGGTTTATAGACCTGGGAGAAAGGAGGGCTGGTAGCACTGATCTTTCTGCTGTAAATCTGACACTGATGCCGTCTCTTGTGTTGTTTTGTCCTTCAGTAGAAAGCTGGGGCTATGCCGGAGCTGGGAGCTACCATTTCAAGGACTGTGTTTATTGCGGAGGGACCTCCGGCTTAGGCGGAGGGTGTGAGGGTAAGTACAGAATTGACATTATTGAACAGGTGTGTTGCACGGTCTGTCAGGGACGTTCTGTTCTTCCCCACTGGGCTTCTGACATGACTTGCTCTCATTTAATCCTGCAACTGGGGTAGATTTGTAAGTCTTAGTTCCTATGGGAAATATTTATTATCTTTTCTAAAATATATATATATATATATATATATATATATATATATATATAATATAAATTATAGCTGAAATCTGATGTGTGTGTCTATTAAATGTGTAACTCAGAGCTGACTCAGCGTGATATCAGTTGGTTTAAGATATGTAATAAACAGAATATTATAATATTATCACAGTTTCTCTCAAGCATTTAAAGCGCTTTCTTCATTAAAACAGAATAGCACTGGATAAACTGAGAAACTTATGAATGAAGGGAGGAAAGTAAATTAGGTTTGTTAATGCCACTAATGTATTTGAATGGAAGACGCTGTCATACTATGTTTTTTTACATTATAGTACAGTATATTGACAGTAGGTGCATTCACCACTAAGTAAACAATATACACCAATCAGCCATAACACTATGACCATTTGCCTAATATTGTGTAGGTCCCCCTTTTGCCGCCATAACAGCCCTGACCCGTCGAGGCATGGACTCCACTAGACCTCTGAAGGTGTGCTGTGGTATCTGGCACCAAGACGTTAGCAGTAGATCCTTTAAGTCCTGTAAGTTGTGAGGTGGGACCTCCATGGATCGGACTTGTTTGTCCAGCACATCCCACAGATGCTCGATTGGATTGAGATCTGGGGAATTTGGAGGCCAAGTCAACACCTTGAACTCGTTGTTGTGTTCCTCAAACCATTCCTGAACCATTTTTGCTTTGTGGCAGGGTGCATTATCCTGCTGAAAGAGGCCAATGCCATCAGGGAATACCGTGTCCATGAAAGGGTATTCATGGTCTGCAACAATACTTAGGTACGTGTCAAAGTAACATCCACATGAATGGCAGGACCTAAGGTTTCCCAGCAGAACATTGCCCAAAGCATCACACTACCTCCGCCGCCTTGCCTTCTTCCCATAGTGCATCCTGGTGCCATTTGTTCTTCAGGTAAGCGACGCACACGCACCGGGGTCAGCATGGACAGGGGTCAGCATGGGCACGCTGACTGGTCTGCGGCTACGCAGCCCCATACGCAAAAAATTGCGATGCACTGTGTGTTCTGACACCTTTCTATCAGAACCAGCATTCACTTTTTCAGCAATTTGAGCTACAGTAGCTCGTCTGTTGGATCGGACCACACGGGCCAGCATTCGCTCCCCACGAGCCTTGGGCGCCCATGACCCTGTCGCCGGTTCACTGCTTTTCCTTCCTTGGAGCACTTTTGATAGGTACTGACCACAGCAGACCGGGAACACCCCACAAGAGCTGCAGTTTTGGAGATGCTCTGACCCAGTCGTCTAGCCATCACAATTTGGCCCTTGTCAAAGTCGCTCAGATCCTTACGCTTGCCCATTTTTCCTGCTTCTAACACATCAACTTTGAGGACAAAATGTTCACTTGCTGCCTAATATATCCCACCCACTGACAGGTGCCATGATAAAGAGATTATCAGTGTTATGCACTTCACCTGTCAGTGGTCATAATGTTATGGCTGATTGGTGTATGATTCATGTTGTGGAAGCACCTGACCTGCAAGATGCCCCTGATTGGCTGACTTCCTGCATAAAAGTTGGAATCCTTTGGTGTGGAGAGTAGAAGTCAGGATGAAGGAGTGTGGAGGTGCAGGAGAGAACAAACCCTGATTTTGACAGAACTACCTGGTAAGGAACTTTTGATTAATGGACTTTGACTCCTCTCTGGTTTTGCAATTTGGGCTGTTTGCTATTTGTCTTGTGTCTGTCTTTTTGATCAGTTGCATGTTTATAGGCAGACCTGTTTCACAGTGTAGTTAGGCTTAACAAGGAGCTAGGATTTTGTTTGAGTTTTGGATTTCTTTTGTTTGGCACTATAAATAAGCCTGCACTCATTTCACCATATTCCTCCCTGTTCCTGTGTCTATTTCCTGAGGCCCCACGTATTACAAGAGCCTGGCATCGTGGCAACACCCCACGTTGTGACTATATATATTGTGACGCTGTGCTGGGTGGCACTTTGAGGATCCGCCCTGAACTGCCTTGTACCTCCCCAGGAAATTAAGGATAGAACAGCGGGTCAGCTGTCACCGTGTGGGGTTGGACATAATGCCGGCACTCTATATATATATATACAGTGAGGGAAAAAAAGTATTTGATCCCCTGCTGATTCTCTTAAAGGGAGTGCTCCTAATCTCATCTCGTTACCTGTATAAAAGACACCTGTCCACAGAAGCAATCAATCAATCAGATTCCAAACTCTCCACCATGGCCAAGACTAAAGAGCTGTCCAAGGATGTCAGGGACAAGATTGTAGACCTACAAAAGGCTGGAATGGGCTACAAGACCATTGCCAAGCAGCTTAGTGAGACGGTGACAACAGTTGGTACGATTATTCGCAAATGGAAGAAACACAAAATAACTGTCAGTCTCCCTCGGTCTGGGGCTCCTTGCAAGATCTCACCTCGTGGAGTTTCAATGATCATGAGAATGGTGAGGAATCAGCCCAGAACTACACAGGAGGATCTTGTTAATGATCTCAAGGCAGCTGGGACCATAGTCACCAAGAAAACAATTGGTAACACACTACGCCGTGAAGGACTGAAATCCAACTCAACTGTTTGGAGGAGGAGAAATGACCCCATGAACACCATCCCCACCGTCAAACATGGAGGTGGAAACATTATGCTTTGGGGGTGTTTTTCTGATAAGGGGACAGGAAAACTGCACTGCATCAAAGAGACGATGGACGGGGCCATGTACCGTCAAATTTTGGGTGAGAACCTCCTTCCCTCAGCCAGGGCATTGAAAATGGGTCGTGGATGGGTATTCCAGCATGACAATGACCCAAAACACACAGCCAAGGCAACAAAGGAGTGGCTCAAGAAGAAGCACATTAAGGTCCTGCAGTGGCCTAGCCAGTCTCCAGACCTTAATCCCATAGAAAATCTGTGGAGGGAGCTGAAGGTTCGAGTTGCCAAACGTCAGCCTCGAAACCTTAATGACTTGGAGAGGATCTGCAAAGAGGAGTGGGACAAAATCCCTCCTGAGATGTGTGCAAACCTGGTGGCCAACTACAAGAAACGTCTGACCTCTGTGATTGCCAACAAGGGTTTTGCCACCAAGTACTAAGTCGAAGAGATCAAATACTTATTTCACTCATTAACATGCAAATCAATGTATAACTTTTTTGAAATGCGTTTTTCTGTATTTTTTTGTTGTTAGTCTGTCTCTCACTGTTAAAATACACCTACCATTAAAATTATAGACTGATCATTTATTTGTCAGTGGGCAAACGTACAAAATCAGCAGGGGATCAAATACTTTTTTCCCTCACTGTAGATGGGATCTAGGAAGCAGCAACTCACAGGCAGGGATATGGTAAAAGGAGGTGATATTTATTCCAGTTTGGAGTAGTGATTGTTGCAAACGAGGATGATTTTCACGTGCTACATGCTTCAGCACTTGGCGTTCACGTTCTGTGAGCTTGTGTGGCCTACTACTTCATGGCTGAGCTGTTGTTGCTTCTAGACATTTCCACAATAACAGCCCTAGATTAACTGACTTGTTGGAAAAGTGGCGTCCTATGATGATGCCATGTAGTGTATGTTGATTAGTCGACTGTTGGGTGCTATCCACATTGCAAGAGAATTTGTTAATAATTTTTGTATTAACCTACACACTGTTTCCAGTGAAACACACTAGCGTTACCTGTTTAGCCACAACATGGGCAGAGCATTCTCCTTCCCCTCTCATTACAGCAAACTGATATTTTTCTTGCAAATGATACTGTAAATTACTCACACAGCCCAAATATCTTTCCTTTGTCTTTAGCATTTCCTTCCGAATCCAGTTTGTATCTAAAGCTAGACTTGTTTCCCTTTTAGCAGCTTGTAACCCTCCAGTTTGTGCATTAAAATTGTACTGTAGCTCTCATGTTGTGACGGTAGATGTAATTTCTTTGTGATTAGACCACTTTGTAATTTACCATATTTTCACCAGTTATTTTAATGAAAAAACTAATTCTGCTTGATTAAATAGAGAAAATAATGAACGTTGATCAATTAATTAGTTGACTAAAAGGCCCAATTAATCGATTAATCAAAGCAGCCCTAAAAAAATGTATTAATGTATTCACTTTAAAAAAAAAAAACAGAATTGTACAGATCAGTGTAATTGCTGGGATGAATAGCGTAGTATCCTTGGATCCTTAATGGACACCAAACAAGCACGATGGGTTGAATGGCCTCCTCTCGTTTGTAAACTTTCTTATGTTCTTATGAATGTTCTTCTGTTCTGACTGACTCAGAAGAGACTATCCAGTCCTTTTGTCAATCTTGTTTGATCTGATGAATTCTGTTCACTAGGTGAATACTGTTCATCGATTGTCTAAACAGGGCTACCGTGGCGGGTGGTGTAAACTCCAAAAGGTGATGGAGTGAAACATGTTTTTCTATACAAATGTGAAGTAATATCCAAGCTGTCCTCCACAAATTTGATACAGTCAACAAGGGAGACAGAGTCCTAATTGAAGACTTCAGAATCAGACAATTAAACGGTCAAGGTATTTCACTGCATCCCATTAATACTCTCAATAAGTGTCTGGAGGTATATGAATGCACTTTAGCTCTGTAATTGCTTTCTTCACGGTGCTTTCTGAACAATTAATGTCACTGGGGGTCAAGTTTGATTACTGCTACTCTTTCACATGATGTTTCATGATCACCTGATTTAAGTTGTTATTATTGCTGTTTTAACTGCTTCATTTTGTTGTGCATTTAACTTTATTCACATAATTTAAAATATAATTTATATTAATGCTTTCTTCATTAATGTCCAAGAATACTTGAAATGCACAATAATTAATACATAAAACATACAAAGTAATAATAAAAATGATACTAGGCCAATATTCATTAAACTTTATTATCATGTTGAAATTGAATGATATAAAAATAAATAACTAATACTTATATTAAGCAATTTAATTTGTTATTTGCTAAATTACCACTCTGAATGTTTTATGTGACATTTCTTGATGTTTTAGTTTTCTTTCATCATTAGGAGAAACAGGTTTTAAATTAATGTTAAAGTAAGGGTTTTATGAATATAGCCATATGCCCTATAAACCCTGCATTTACCAAACATACTGGATCAACAAGAGACTAGTTTGTTAAGTACTGTAGCAATTAATACAATGGTGCTTTTTAACGACATCCAATGGCAACCACCCAAAACTTTAACATTATCTTGAAATAGCCATGGCCCAGATTAGTCTGTTAACTGCCAGACTTCGACTGCTATAGGTGTCTGCCTATCTTTTTCAAACAACAGTTGAGTGTAGTGAGGCTTATCAAGTGGAATCATGTAAATTTAAGCATTAAATACAGTATTACCACCAATATTGGCACTACAGACAAATACCAATGGAGAGCTCTCCACAATATATTTAATGCAGTGTTCTATTGGGGATTTCATTAAGGAATTAAATATTTTTAGTGCTCATCTCATTTGGTTACACTGTCAGCTTTCTGATAAGATGCATTATCAGGTAGATGTACCGGCTCTGGCCCTGTGCAGTGTGCTGCTCGGCCACATGAAGATCGAACGGCGCAGGGAGCAGCAGCCGCAAAAACAAATGTGTAAACGAGGCGTGAATGAAGGGGCGTAGGCGCTCAGTGGAAGACACAGGATACCCTGCCGAGTGACCATCACACGGATACACTTATTGCAGAGTGGGGCTGTAATCTCCACCCAATCCACTACTATATCTGGGCTCTCTCTTTCTCTGTCTTTTTCGTTCTCAAACTCCTGATTGGAATAGCAGAATACTCTGACAAAGACACACACACCTGTTTTTAATTTCCAGATAATGAGAAATGATTTCTTTCTGGGCTTTTTTTTCCCTCCTTTTTTGTATGTGGGTTTGGAATTGACTCACTTCAGAGGCGGCCTGTTTTGGTTAATCACAAAACCTCTGTGTTCAGAAAAGAAAAGAAGAAAATTTGATTAGCTTGTCTTGCTTTTTTTTCTGTCTGTGCCTACAGCATTCATTACAAAGATCCTCTCTGTTATTGTATTATTTGTGCCCTGAGAAACGTCACGCGGCTGTGGGGGTGGCAAGAAAGGGCCCCCGCTCTTGACCCCATGTGACCTTGTTTGTTTTTTGGATTTCGGCTGTCACAGGGCCAGCTGGCACTTGGGGTGGCAGGGCATGACTGACACATGAGTCGCAAGGACACAGAAATAAGCTGTCTCTATTAATAGAGCACCCATTGCTATAAAGAACATGCAGTTTGCAAGCTGTTTAAAATACAACTGTACTGTATCAGAAGACACTGTATCAGGCTGAATAAGGTTTTGCTGCAGATCATTCCCTCTGATGTAAATAAACTTGGTCAAAGATGCTGTTGCTCTTCTGTGTTTGATCTTGTATATGTAGGCAAACAGATCAAAGAGTGCCTTACTCTGCCCTATGTGTTTCTTTTAAGTGATATAGAGTGATGAAAAGCTGTGCTTTCTTAGTTTTGGATGCAGACAGCTACATACAACTGTCCAGACTGGTGTTGGAGACTGGAGTGCTTCAGGTTGTAGCATTTCCTCTGTTTGTTATTTAAACTATTTATTGACTGCATTGTCTACCTTTTGCATCTCATTGTCTTTCTTTTTCTGCTCCTGAATTGTGTTTGAGCACTGACCCAAGACATGTCTGGGATTACAACATGTGGCTTAAATGATACTGACATGTAAATGTGTTGCTGCATACAGCTGATTTGACAGCATTTGTGAGACTTTTTGAGACTGGATTTGTGCTCAGTCTGAGTTAGCATCTGCTTTTTGTTGCTCCTGCTTCACAGTGACTTACTTTGTACTTTGAGCATGTTTATCCTTTTTATTTTTAAGTTATCTTTTCAGGATTTTATATCTATTTTCTAAAATGAAAAAACATGGCACAGCCCTTTCCAAGCAAAATCAGACAGTAGTACCAGTTCAGAAGAATAATTAATTGGTTTTCCCTTTAGATATATTTGAACTTGATTAAAATGCAGCATTAACTTGATCCCTGGTATTGGATAACCTATATATTGCGTGTATTACACTAAGACCTTTAATCTTGAGAACAGATATCAAAGAGTTTGTCACCTGAGGGCCTTAAAGTTTCAGGAATTGATTTAGAGTTAATGAGTCTGCTCTGCCTACTTAAATAATAGTTGGAATACCATATTTTGCTTGAATTTGTGTTACATCTTATTAATAACATTTTCATGGAAACACTATTACCTGCACACAATTAAGGAATGTGACAACAGACCTTTTTTGTCCAAAGTTCCAAAGGTGAGAGGACATGCATTACAATGCATTACAATACAATTTACTGGTTTGTTGCTGGTTTCACATCATTTGTGCTTTTGTAATTCGAATATATTTTAAAGCAATGTTACATTAACAGGAAAACTCTTTATTCAATGTTTTTCTTTTTACTTATCTTTAAAAATGAACCTTTTCTTCTGTTTAGGAAACAGCTGTTGATTTATCAGTTAAGGTAACAGGACAGCCATGACATGTGTGAGACACTGATCAACATGCTGTCTACAGTTTCTAAATCATTCGTTTTCTATTTGGGCACAAAAATATGAGTAAACCAGGGATTTGAGGAAAGAAGAACCAACAACTGAGTTTTCCCCCAGTCAGTCCATAGATAATTATCTTCCACATTTTTTTAACTATCCATTGAAACAGAACATTTTAATGTTCAAATATTCAATTCATTGGATAGTTTAGTCAGGGAGGGAGTGAAATGTAAAACTGCTGTGTGTGACGAGAAAAAAAAAATGAATTCCTGGAAGTGACGATCTCTCAGATTTTCCTGCTCTGCGTTTTCCATGTCATTCAAGGAAACCCGGGGGCTATATTTGAGTGCAGGATCTATTTAGACATCAGAGTGCAGAGGGCAGAGTGTAGGTCATCCAGGATGAAAGCATACACTGAGAACAGGATGCTATTGTGTAGACCCCAGGCCGCAGCCCCCGAGTGCCTGCCTCGCCCCAGCTTTGTGTCCTGGCCCTGCGCTTGCTTGTTCACTTCCCTTCTATTTCCTGCCATTCTTCTGCCCCACTACAGCGCCAGTGACACAGCCCGAAAGGCATGCCACTTCCCCGTCCTGCCCCGGCCCCAGATACCAAACCCATCACTGGAATTCGTGGCTCTTCCCCCTACTAAGGAAACAGAGGGGGCTGTCCCTACTATAGGATCCACGGCAGGTCACACAAGGTACAAAAAGACAAGTGTGATGAAAATTAAACATGACATTTTTTTCTATGCATTTTGTTAATTTCTTTTTGTTTTTTGGTATTGACATTTTCTTAATGAAGCCAATCTGAAGGATGCGTTTACTCTGGGACATTTCCAAAGAAATGACTAATTTTAATAGTCCACATTGGACGCATTTAAAGGGTTTTGTTTTTTTCCCATGAATACAAAAAAATGTATTCCGTCTCTGGTGCCAACAATAGTCAGCCTCCATTTGGTTCACTCCATGAATCCGGCACAGGCCAAACCGGGCTGAATCGGAGCAGGAAGTCAATAGTGAACCAGCCCCTGTATCTGTCATGAAGCATCAGCAGCACTCGGGTGCAAGTTGAAGGATACTTTCCTGCTCTTCTGAAATATGTCCTGTGAAATCCTGGTCCAACCCAAGAACAATTTCTGTTACTAGTCATTGTTGTATTATTATTTTACATATAAGCACAGTGCAATTGTGCCACTCATCAAGTCCGAACTATGAAATTAGCAGTACCGTGCTCTATCTTGACATCCTGCCTTAGTAAATGTGTCCGGTTCCAGACATTATTGTTTGATATTCTTTCCATTGTTTCTACAATTTTACGAATGGATGTGTTTGATGTTTCAGATGAAGCTTGTGGATTAAAGCAGTATGCCGGGGACTCCCCAAGGATGTGTCTAAATGAAAACAGACACCATGTGGTTGTGCAGCTCCACCGCAGCTGTACACCGAGAACAGCACAATTCGTGCCAAGAACTCTCTTTAAAAAAAGTAAAAGATCATAAAATGAAATAAAATTAACATTGAATAGTGAAAGTAACTGCCTTTCTACCACTGTACAAATCCAAGGTTTATACCAAACTTGGCCCTCTACAGACGGACAATATATTACCCCGGTGGGGGTAATCTTTACATTCCCAGAGTTTAATTTGACTTAGTTTAGGTTTTTTTTTCCATTCATAGCATTATGCCACCTCCCACCCTCTTTGGTTCTGTTGGCTCAAGGTAGGAGCTGTAAACCTAATAACAAGCTGTAATTGGCCATGATGTGCTGGAGTTCGGACATCTTGAAGTGATTTATGGCAGGGCCACGGATCGCTCTGAGTTTCTCATCGTCTCGCTCTGAGATGGGTTTGAACCCGGGGGTGAAATCCTAGAGCGAGGGAGCAGCTCATTAATCTTGGAGGTCAAGCTGTCTGGCTCTGTAGTTACACAGGCGGGAAGAGGCGGGAAACCAGCATGGCAAAGTCACTTTCCAATGCATCCACTCTGTAAGCTGTACCAGGAGAAGGTATGGTTTCTCCGGTTTGACCAACGGTTTTAATAACTGCAGAGGTTATTTCATCTGGTACACATGTGTGGCTTTCCACTCTGGACTGTGCTCCCTGCTGAGCAACATGATGATAAAAGATGGTAAAAGACTTCTAACCACATTGTTGGTTGTTTGTCTTTAATTTTCTACAGGTGGCATACATTGAGTTATGGCTTACAAATATAGGCTGTAAAGATATTTTGAAATTCCACATACATGTTAATGCACATCTCACATATCTACACATTATACTGCAGTACATTGCATGCTATACCATACAGTAATTAGTGATTATTGTAAGATTATTTTTCTCCACTTTCTATCTCTCTCTCTGTGCAAGCAATCTCCAATTTTAAACAACCCATCGCACTGGCATTTGTTTATTAGGTCTGATTTAGATTCGTTATGTTAATTGTAGGATCAGTTTGTTTTTGTCGCATTGTATTTAAATTGGTTTCGGCAGGGCAACCCCATCAGATTTACCTTTTAAAAATAATTAAATAATTAACCATGAAAACCATTTAGCTTTCAGCTGAAAAACAACAGACCGTGCTGTTGTTTTTCAGATGGAATCTAAATGGTTTTCATGGTAAATTATTTAATTATTTTTTAAAAGGTAAATTTGTTTTTGGATTGGTTTTCAGTTAGATAGCTGGGATTAATGTTCGTCACAGTTCTCATCTTAATAGGTGTTGTCCTTGAATTTAAATCCACCTTTGCACAGGAAAAACTGTATAGTTTACCTTGTACTAAACTACAGCATATTGTGTGCCTAGGCAGTGTAACACATTGTGCCCCTCATTTAAAGAGATTATTTGAGCAAATACATTTTAGATTAAACACAAATGTATCTAGCTCTCAGAAACCATTTGTTCAGATGTATAATTTTATTTACCAGCGACTCAAGTTGCTTTAATCCAAAGGTAGATGTTTTTATGTACTGGAAATGATTCTGATTAGCATTTTTGGATGTATGTTAAGGAAAAGAAAATGTTCGTGTTTTGGAGAGCAAATGTGGTAATAAGTAATTTGGCCATTAGGTGGCAGGCTCAGATTGTGTTTGACACAGGACAAAAATGGATTATTGACACATTACTGCCCACTTGTGGGGATGAATCGAATGCCAGGTGTCTTTTGTCCTGTTTTTAGTGAAAACATTAAGAAATTAAGGGTCATGTTCTTTAAAAAAATTACAACCTATTTAATTCTAATCTTCCCTTTTGAATAAATCAACTCTCTGTTTCATGGTGTTTCAAAAGCATCATCGAGAAACAGTATAAGAGCCCCGGCACTTCATTGGCAGCATGGCAAAAATCCGTCCCTTTGTCAGGAAGAGTCAGATGTTTGACACTGGAATGGAGATGCTGCTGGGTTTCTATAGGTCCAGTGTTGAGCTTCGGTCAAATCCAACTCATATTCACTGTGTACAAATGTGCTGCAGCATAAATTATACATTTCATTGAAGTGATTTATAAAAATATGTGTAAACCATATCAAAAAGTTGAGCAGATTTAAATCCACAAAAGCAGAGTATGCATCAGAATTTGAAACCTTTTCTAGAGAGATGAAAGGGTAAAAAAAAAAAGGAAACTGTTCAAAGTGTTGGTCAAACATGATTGTAATAGCACTTAATATTTAGCATCATGAGAATATTAAGCAAGTATATGTAATATTACCAATATATTTGATCTTAAACATGCCCATTTAAAGGGCGGGCTAAATTCCATCAACCCCCTCACGATATCCTGCTTCGTAATGTTTTTCTGTGTTTTGCGGCGTGTGCATGTATCTCTCCTGCAAATGAACATCTGGCTGTGCCGTCCTACACAGTTCATCACGGCCCGGGCTCCTGTCACAGGCAGCGGCAGTGAAAGCAGACCCGGGAGAGACGACAGATATTGCCCTCCTTAATGAAGCAGGAGCAGCGCTGCCAATGACAAAGAACCAGCTGTAATTAAGGGGCACCAGAGCAATAATTAGAAAAAGAACCCCCCCCCCTTCCACACACACACACACACACACACACACACACACATACATCATACACGTTTCCACCTCACTCCCTCCCCACTTCCCTGGGGGATATTACACATGTGAGTGTTTGAGAGAATACGGGTTGTGTGGGAACACTCGCTGACAAAAGTGCCATGTTGTCTGTCAGGGACTGTCAGAAGCCTGACCGTCCTGTCAGCCTGCTATGGAATGACCCCTCTTCCCTTTCTCCAGCAGTCTGTCTGTCTGGGGTACCAGCATGCATGGCACCGTGCCCTAACCCTGCAGGGCCACACCCTCTCTCTGAAGCATCACTTCAGAGTCAAGGGTAGATGCTTGGACAGGGTGTGAATGGGCAACATCTATTAAGTCCACCAAGGTTATTTTGTGAAAGTTAAGCTGGTTCAACAGTTTTGTGGGTGTGTTTATAAATATTATGATTACAAAATGCATCCTTAAGTGTTTTAACCTCTAGGATGTATCTCAGTTACTAAGACAGCATCCCACATAAGGTTGCCAAGTGCGGGTTGCAGATTAGAATCCACCATATTGTAATATAGACCTTGTTGTTGTAGCAGCAGTATGTGTAAATACAGAGCTCAGAGGCTGTTCTCATTTGATTACCCCCGTGAGAGACCCCTGTGGCAGGAAGCCCTCGAAACCACCTCAACGTGACTTTTTTGCATTGTTCTGTGATTGTCATTCTGGAGAATCTAGAGCAATACATTACAGTCAAATAAAAATATGTATTTTTCTATAAAGATGGGAGCATCAAAATGTTCATGTAGTTCTTGACGGGAATACAAAAAAAAAGAAATCAACTCCACAGTATGAGGGATTTATATTTCCCAAGATTAGAGATTGTGAAACATTAATGGGACATAAATGAGTTGTGATGGGCTGTTTGTGACGGAGCAGTCACCACTCAGTGTCTGGGCTGCCTCTGATCAGTTGCACTGGGGCGCAAGGAGCACCAAGGTCTTCACTATGAAATATTAATTCTGCAGGAGCACTTCGGCTTTAAATAATTCTCAAAGATCTCAGTTGAAAGTCTGGTCTTGCTATCCCAGGCACGTCGATAGCTGGACAATTGATTCAGAAGAGCAGGAATCCAGGGCTCTAATAGAGGAAAAGAGAGCGAGAGAGACGGAAGGAGGAGGAGAAGAAAGAAAGATATGCTTTGCTGTTGGAGTTCACATGGATTTCTGAAAATGTGTTTTCCTCGGCTAGCTCGTTCTGACATTAAACAGCAATTATATTAAGTGAATTTGCCACTTTAGATTAAAGGCTGCAGAAATTATTTGTAAATGGTTGATATTTCTTAACACATTAAGCTTTTCTGCTTTTTGTGTAGATTATGATGATTAATAGTATAGATTGAGAGAGTTATTATGTGAATAATTAATGTCAATTATGTGTAGTCTTTGTAGTAAGTAAACACGCAATAGAAGTTATTTTAGACTATTCTTTTTCATATTATAAAAAGCCAAGAAGTTATCAAAGCTAAAATTAAGGGACCATTAACCTAACAGTAACCTATCTCCCATTCTGCAGTGTTGCTGTTAAATAATTACCTTTTTTGTACAGTGGAGTCTGCCAGCAATGTAGTAAATCTGTAGTATCACTTGGTGTAGCGTGTCCACCTGCTTCAAGCCGGCACTACTGCATGGAGTTTAAATCCAGTATAGCGCACAGGGCAGCTTGTCTGTAGGATCTCACGCTGTGTATTGTTTTATGTGTCAGACTCTTTAACATTGAAACCAATCCTGTTAATAATAATACTATATAACAGTGTAAACAATTAGGCTGAAATGCACAGATCCAGCTTCAATGTGAAGAAAAGTGACTGCATGTCTGTGCATTTTAAATCGCAACAACCATAGAAAGCAAATAACAGACATAGCTCAGTATGAGAAGAATACATCTCAATAGATTTTGTTCACCAATACTTAACAGTATCTTAGCTTTTGTTTTAATTCAGGAGGAAAAGAAGCACGATTGAAATATTGTCTTTTTGTAATATCTGTGGGAAAAAAAATATTGCAAAACTGAGATCAGAAGTGATGCTAATGGTAACAGTGGCCCGCTGATTGGTGCAATGAAATGCAGAGCAATTAACAGCTGCAAATGCAAATGAGTCTACTGAGGCAGGCATGTACTGGGAGATTTGGCAAGTACTTCTCACCTGAGCCTAATCACTATGGGGAGAAGAGAGAGAGAGAAAACTAACAGTGTTGGCACATTTCAGCGTTCAGCAGCAGTGGAAGGGTAAAGGCAGCTATTTGCATAAAATCAGTCAGGAGGCTGGATATAACTCTTTTGCAAACACGCTCTTAAAAAAAAAAAAAAAAGGAAATGTGCTGTGGAAACAGCAGTGCTCCAACAGGCAGCCATAACTGGGCTGTGGTAATAAAGAAGGTAACAAGGAGACAGTTTCACTAGAGTTATCTGCTAGATGTGTTTCACAAATTACGCTGCTTTTTAAACCATTCAGCTGAGAAGATTGAGGCTGATTTAATAGGTGAGGAACAACATCTCACTGGAGAGAGCGTCTCTTCAGCAGCCGAACCTCAGAGAAATGTTCAAAAACGCAGAGAGTAGCTGATCAGTGATAATAGACTGGTCTGGAGTTAACAAAGAACAATGGCAGCCCCCCACTCTCCTTCCCCGGAGTGTAAAAATTTCAATCCAGTTTTGTGTTCAATTCAGGGTAAGCGATTCCTCAGAGCTATCTGGTTCTGCATGTGTAATTCTGAGCCAGGCCGTAGCAAGGCTAGATACAGGTAGTCAAGCGTGTATGCTGGGAGATGAGACATGACCTGTAAAATATGCAAAGTGAAGCAGAGTGCGCAGAAACATTCGCCTTTTTTTTTTTAAACCGCTGCCGTTTTAAATTAGATGCTCTGGCAGTAGGGTTACAGATGGGTAGGTGAGACAGCTGAAGTATGCAAAGAGGGGGACGAGGTGCAGGGAGATGTCTTAAAATAAACAGGCTGTGCCGAGTGACACCTGGATTTCACTGGCAGGTGACAGGTCCGCATAAAGAACGTTTTATGAGAAAGACTATTGTGCTGTTTTGTTGAACAGGTCAAGGGGCATTACTCAGATCCTGTTTGTTATATACAGTTGTTGAAGAAGGTATCCACACCCTTCATTTAAAGCATTGTGAGACAATTCTGTTAGTTTAATCAAAATTGTTCATTTAAGTATAATCATCAAGCAATTATAACTTTCAGCCTAAAGAGATTTGGAAAGTTGTATGCTGATTAAACTTTTGAGTTTAGACTGGAGTGTTTACCTTTAGACCTGCCATTCTGTTGATTTTATATGCTTTACATCCTGCATCTTAAAGCCTCAAATAGTGGTCCCAAGTTCATTTCATTGTACTGGGAGGGATGGAAGTTGAATACAAACAACAGTGATTTTCAAAACTTTTTATTTCAAATAGCATTTCCTCCACTTTTACCCAAACCTGTTTTAAAGTTTAACTGAAAATCAGCAAAGGAGAATCACACAGAGAAATAGGTCAATGAAGTAGATTTAAATGATAAACTCTCTAATGCCGGCACACATTAGTTGTCGAGATGTATAATAAACCTCTCAGTGTCAATTCAGATGGTAAAAAGAAAAAAAGGTGGCTCCCCCAGAGGTTTTAATGTTGATGTTTAATGTTATTTATACTCGGCTTGCTAATGGAATATAACATGAGCAGTATAATCTCTGTCATCGGTGGGTATGTGTGTGCTAATCAGATACAGTGATGATGTGTGATGTGTTGCACCAGTTCTCTTGACATCTCCTATAGTTAAATCGTAAAGCCTCTATTAAGGTCTTAGCTATAACCTTTTATTTTATAACCAAATTGCAGTTCAGCTCAGCTGTGTGAAATTGCACTGCAGAACAACACACTAAATTGTGATGTGCGTTTCAGTTCATTATAATGCAGTACTAAGCAGTGTACAGTGCAGTGTGGTGGGTCACAATACAACCTTCTTTACTGAACAATACAGCATATTGTGCATTTGTTTCTCTTAATATTAGGGGTGAGCTAGACTGAGTTTCTGGTACCATGATGATGCCACATTGGAGAGCAAAGCTACAGACAAGTTGTGAACATTTCTGTTAAGTATTTCACTGATCCTGACATGAAGGTATGTATCAGCTAGCCTGAGTTCATTTCAGTTTCCTTAGGATGCTGTGCCAAGATTATTTGAATTTGAAAGTAGGCTTGATACAAATTCTTCTCCAGCAGTATTCAGGTGTTACACTGATGTCTTAAGATGTCAATTTGTGGCTGATCTGAGGTTCTTTCCTGCACTGTAAGTTTCGTAGGATGAAGTTGTGGATTTCAACTCCTGTTGCCCTTTACTGCTGTGGAGATTTTGCATTCAAGTCTCAAATTGTGATTTGTGACCAAAGTTGCTCTCCAGAACGGTCCAGTCTTTGTGTCAATGACAGTAGAAATTCCACGGGAAAGTTGTCCCTGAGTTGTCAGTTCATTAGCGTCCCCTAGTGGTGAGGGGTGGAGTTACAGCTGACCTCCTCGTGGTCCACCCTGAAAAAGTCCAAGATTCCTATTCCCTGAGCACCTTGTGATTAACATGTGCGCGATGCTGTAAGGGTATATTGTTCATTAATATATTTGCATATGTCAATTTGTATTACTTTTTTGTTAACCTCAGTGACCGGCACCTTTTAGGAACAAACTCCAACAAATATTGCATACAGATGTATAAATCTTCCCATTTATAGGATAGTGGTTGTGTGAAATGATCTGTACACTGAAAGTAGATATAAATTAACACTAGGCTATATCATTATTATTTTTTTAGCAATAGCAACACTTAAACTGAGACCTACAGTAGACTGGATGTAAGAAAATATGTCTGTAATCATGGCTCTCTGTGCAATTTTATTTATTTTAAAAAAGGCCAGGAAGTACTCTTATAGAAATCAGAATTATCCTCTAATATAAATTAAACAACTAGGTTTGAATATAGGTTAATCTATATTGTTTTATGAAGTGGGATCAGAGGGGAAAACATCAAAGTCCTTTATTTCTCTTTCTTCTATATAAGAATACTGTTCATGAAGTTTGTTACTGTTCATTTCAATTTATATCAGATTTTATACCTAAGTACAGAATTATGGATTGGATGACAGTGTACAATTATTGTGTGACAAATTCTGCTTTGTTAGAATAAAATTAATTTAAAGGATAATCAAAATTACAAAGCTGAGGTTTATCGTAGCTGTTGAACTTGAGAAATCACCCACTGAGACACAATTACTTTACCTTTCACAGATTTTATTTTAACTCAGTGTTTCTGAAAGTTTGATTTGTTCTCTGAGAATCAGGAAGCATAAGCACTGGATTAGAAAATATGTAGGCTATATTGTATTAAACACAACTAAAATAAAAATTGGGGGAATGATCTGACAGTGGGTAAGCACGATGCACCTGCCGCGATCTGAGAAAACAGGATTGTGTGATTGAGACAGAAACCGTCTGGGGACAGCTGCCCAGAATCTAGATTACTGTGCGGATTGTTTCAGTGACCTTGTGCTGGTCTGAATTAGCTGATGATTTCCTCTGAATAAGTAAACAGTAATAAAGTGTATTTCTACACAACTCTGGGTTGAGAGGTGCCGTGTCAGTTGGTTAGCTGTACTGCTTTGCCACGGCTAGTGGCTGCCCTCCCAGACACCCTCAATTAACCCATCTTCCAGGCATCCACCTTCCCCATGAGAAGGGGGCTGCTAACATCATACAGCAAGTTATTAGTTCAGAAGACATGTAGTCTCTGGAAGGAGGAAAAAATGAAAACAAAGTTTTGTTTGTTTTTTCATCTGTTAGTCCATGACAAAAACTCAATCTAAGCCCTGCATTTAATCTATTTCTTATTTAATTGCATTTCATTACAATTATACTATATTGCTCTTGTGTGAATTGGAGTTAGAAGGAAAACAACAACCACAATGACCCCAAAGAAACTAACAAATAACTGAAATAACGGTTCTTAAAATAAGAATACATGTTTAATGCTGCTCATCTAAAATGCAAAATAACTGAATTTTCAGTTTTGTGCTTTATATGTTACTTTAGTAGGACAGTGGAGAACATTTTGATCTGATCAAAAGGCTCTACTTCTTAGCAAGTGCTATGAAAAATGTAATATTAATAGTGTTATCTATCATTTACATGTAGAGATGTGAGTATAACACATACACCTGGTCAGTGACAAATGTAATATTTAATGCACTTACATGTTAATATATATATATATATATATATATATATATATATATATATATATATATATACATTTTGTATTTTGTACAGTAGATATGGTGACATTCATTTATATAAAAGTTATAGATGTGTATATAAATCTGTCATGTCCAGTCAGTTGTGAAACAGATGTATACTTCACACAGCAGTGAGTAGTAAAGATCAGGTTAGTGCAATCATTTAATATTAATGATGTGGATTAATAGTCTCTTATTCACACACAAAACAGTAGAACATTCATTGTGTTTTTAGGGAACTGAACAACTCTTGGGGAGCTTTTCAACAAGAAACAGTGTTTCTTTGTAGTGTTAACGTGCGATACAATGCTTCGACAATTAACGTTAACATTATTTCATGAATTTTGTCAACATAGGTTATTTAGTTGTACAAAATATATATCATGAGGGTCCAATTCACTATCGCAGCTGCAGCTACGCATGGTGTCACACGTTTCAAAGCTTTATACACACTAATACAATGGAGTGCTCATAAAAAACACAATGCACAAATTAAAATAATTAACATACCAAAAGGGAAATATAATTATCAAAGGAGTATTTCCCTCATGGTTTATTTCATGTATATTTTCAAAAACAGTAAATTAGCTGACAAAATGGTACCTTCAGTTGAGAAGTGGATTATGGAAATGAACAATTATTCGCTGTGATATTCAAAAATATTTTCATGTGATATAATGTATAGAGACATCAGATCAATAGAGTTCATTTTGTAGATTGTTTCTTCCATAATTATTATTTTTTTAAATGGTAATCATACGCATACCCTTTAAACACTGTAACACACGAGGACAAGAATGTGAACATGGTTATCGATTACAGAAAATCAGAAGAGCGTGTTATAGTTGCGATGGAGTGACTGCACAAACATGAGAGATAATATAAGGCTGAGAGTTCATACATTAAATCAGTGGAAGGTAAAAAAAAAATAGACAGCTTTTCCTATTTAAAAGTATTTTTTTGTTATTATTGAAGACTTTCTTTTTGCTTTTATATTTGTGTTAAGACAGTAGCTTTACAATTTAGCAAGAGTTAATGTTGCTAATTTGTGATAGTATATTGTTGTATTTATACTTTCTTAAATTAAAAGATACAGTACAATTAACATTTTTGGCTTGAAAATATAGACTCATGCCTGTTTTAAATGTCACATAAGGTCATTGTATAATTTTGCACCAGCAGGAGAAAAGTCCTGTTGCATGTCTGCCAAAAGTCCCCCTCCCCTCCTCCCCCTGTCAGGTAGTAGAGCAGAAATGCCCTCTGCTCCAAAGGAGAAAGAGGCGAGTGTTGCTTCTCTGTGGCTGACTCACCTTAATTATTTAGTAATTTGCTAAGAAATCCGTCACCCAAATCCCACCCAGAACGAATGGGATGTCGGATTTAGAAATCTTTCTAAGAAAAGCAGATGGCATTACAGGGCTGCAAATCTGGTGTTCACTTCAATGGGTATCACAACCGCAGGATTATGTGTTCAGAACAGGATTATCCCCACCCTGTAAATTGGAGTGAGGGGTGAAGAGGAGCTGTGAATGCGTGCCTCGTGTCAGTCCCTCCTCTTCCCACACTCGGCCTCCTCCCATCACTCCCAGTGGTTTCCTTTGAGTCTAAAGAACATCATGATAGCAGTGCTCAGTGATACAATGTTTTATATCTTTTAAACTCTTTTCAAAATATATATGTAATGATCCGTTCAATAACTGCTTTATCCAGTATTGGCTCACTGTCCATTGCAGGGCTAAGGACTTTACAGTGCCTATAGAAAGTCTACACCCCCGTTCAAAATGTTGACCTTTTGTTAATTTGTCATTAACGATATTAGCTGTTAGACAATTTTGCAATTGCATAGAAAGTACTTTCTCTAAGACCTTAGACAAGAAGGGATGATTTGAGATAGGTCAGTAGTGTTTAAGCGAATGAAGGTCAGTATTAGATTTTTTAAGGAGTGGTTTAATTGCAGCAGTTTTAAAGGATTCAGGAACAGAGCCCTAGGATAGAGAGGTGTTAATAAAATTGTGTATTTGGTGGATAATTAATGGCAGAGATTTCTTTAGCAGTTTAGAAGGTACAGGGTCTAGTGCACAGGTAGTGGTTTTCATTGTAGTCATTAAGGAGACTAATTCCTGATGATTCACTATGTTTAACGAGTCCAAGGTAGGCAAGGCATGAGTAAGACTGCACCTGTCAGCTATAATATGTGGGGATGTTTCCAATTCTTTCTGTTTTCTAATATCAAGGACTTTGCTGTTGAAATAATCCATAAGGTCATCGCAGTTGACAGTGGGCGTGATGACCTGCTGATTTGATTAGTGTCGCCATTGTGTTATTCTTATGCATCTCTATTAAATCAAAGTATTAGGCCGACCTAGCCGAGGACAGGGCCTGCTTGTATCTTATTATATTGTCATTCCATGCCATGTGGAAGACCTCTAGTTTTGTAGTTCTTCATTTAGGTTGTTAAACCGTGGAGAGCATTTCTTTAGTTTAATTACTCTGGTCCTTAATGGAGCTACTGTCTCTAGAGCAGTGCTTTGAGTTTTGTTGGAGTTAATTTAATAACTTGTCTACAGATCCTTTTTGATAAAGCTAGCAGTAGGCAACAGATAATATACATATGCTGTATACAATGTAATTGTTTCTGTAAACTGTTATCTCCATTCTCCTCACTTGCTGTAGTTATATAGCTGTAGCTATAGGTATTTTGTATTTTTACTTCACTGTATACATCATAGAGTAATCAGCTGATTGGGTGAAGAAGGGGATCTGTGAATGTACGCTTGGACCCCAGTAGCCCCTCCAGTTTGTGATGAAATTTTAGAATGGGCATTATCAGCCACCTTTATTATAGCTTAGTCTATGTTCATGGTTCGTTTCCTAAACCAGCACTCTTTGCAAACTGACACACTGTTGGCAAAACTCCAGCAAGGCTTTTACTGGACACCATAGATTTCTTTATAACACGCTTTTAAATATTTATAGTAGGCCATTACAAGGCAGCCTCTTTAAATATTGATTGTGGGAGGTAATAAAGTACAGCAGACCGCTCTCTAGGCCGAGGAGGAATTGTCCTGACCAGGAAGTTTCTCATTAGAAAGCCGAATGAATGGTTTCCAGCAGGGCCCTATTGTGGCTGAATCCAGCGGAGTGACAGGGTGACTGATTTTCACCAGTTAATAATAGAGCACTCAAAGACAAACATGTACAGCTTTATGGGATTCGTTTGTGTGTCTGTTTTATGTGTAACAAGCAGGGCAGGCTGTTGTGTAGTTTATTAAAGCAGACAGACCATTGTGAATAATATAAATACTACAAAGCTGTTAGTGTCAAACAAGGAGAGCTTTTCCACTTTGGGAGCGGGAAAGGTAGGCCTTCATAAAGCATTTTAAAGCAGACACTTTGAATCCACCCATGTTTACAGCTGCTATTCTTGGATTTGATGCTTCTCATCAGCAGTTGGCTGAGTGTAAATGACTTTATAAATATTTACAACATCTGATGGCAAATACAAATACAACACAGCAAGCATTACATCTTCAGAGAATGTTTTTTTTTAAATATTGGGAAGCACAGTTAAACTACATTAATATTAATCATATTTAATACTCATCAAAATTGAAAGGCTCAGAGAAATGATTTAAAAATGGGACTGTTTGTTTTTTGGTGAAGGAGAGTTCACTGTCACAGTGGGATTGTTTCTGAACATTTCATTGTTTAGTCATTGTTTCAGAGTGTACCATTGTCCATGATATATTGTCTGAACTGCTGCCAGAATAAAACCATAAATACAATATGGCCAACCCATGATTGTATAGTTGTAACTTTTTTCAGGCTTTACATGGTACTGTTGTGTTAAGGGTGGGTTTCTCTGATTTGAATATGAAAAGGGGAAGTCCCTCTCGTCTTTTGCTATATATTGAAATGTCCTTTTCTTCAGTTCCAGCTCTCCGTGAAACACAACTTTTTTATTCCTGGTTGATTTGATGTATGAACTTTGTCTCCAGTCAATCCTGAAACAGGAGTGTTTTCATTCATAAATAGGGACGGGGGGCTGGAGGGGGGAGGGGAAGGAGAAAAGAAATCCAATGATGAAATGTCAAGAGTAGGATGAGAGGTGTGGAGAGGTGTCATAAAACAGCAGTGCATTTTATCGGCAATGTTGTGAAAGGTTACAGTGTCTATTAGGTTGACATCATAATTCAGTCAAGTTAATATTGGCTGCATGATTGATCCCTGGCACCAGAGGAGAGCTGTATTTTGTATATATTGAGTTGAGATGCTGTGGCTGAGTTTTCCATCTCTCTAATGTGAGACAGGCTTGATTTATTGATATGAAGGGTTTAGGAAATGGCCAGAACAGTTGGGTTTCAATGTATACACCTGTATGTATTAGAAAATATTCGGCCTCCAAAGATTACAGACTCCATTTTAGTCTCGCTCTCTCACCTGATGCTAGAATGTGTACTGGAGTGGTAATGTTCAAACACAAGCTAATATGATCTTAAGTCAAAGGGAAAAATGGTTGTATTAAATGTGCATTCATTTATTTATACACTCACCTAAAGGATTATTAGGAACACCATACTAATACTGTGTTTGACCCCCTTTCGCCTTCAGAACTGCCTTAATTCTACGTGGCATTGATTCAACAAGGTGCTGAAAGCATTCTTTAGAAATGTTGGCCCATATTGATAGGATAGCATCTTGCAGTTGATGGAGATTTGTGGGATGCACATCCAGGGCACGAAGCTCCATTTCCACCACATCCCAAAGATGCTCTATTGGGTTGAGATCTGGTGACTGTGGGGGCCAGTTTAGTACAGTGAACTCATTGTCATGTTCAAGAAACCAATTTTAAATGATTCGACCTTTGTGACATGGTGCATTATCCTGCTGGAAGTAGCCATCAGAGGATGGGTACATGGTGGTCATAAAGGGATGGACATGGTCAGAAACAATGCTCAGGTAGGCCGTGGCATTTAAACGATGCCCAATTGGCACTAAGGGGCCTAAAGTGTGCCAAGAAAACATCCCCCACACAATTACACCACCACCACCAGCCTGCACAGTGGTAACAAGGCATGATGGATCCATGTTCTCATTCTGTTTACGCCAAATTCTGACTCTACCATCTGAATGTCTCAACAGAAATCGAGACTCATCAGACCAGGCAACATTTTTCCAGTCTTCAACTGTCCAATTTTGGTGAGCTTGTGCAAATTGTAGCCTCTTTTTCCTATTTGTAGTGGAGATGAGTGGAACCCGGTGGGGTCTTCTGCTGTTGTAGCCCATCCGCCTCAAGGTTGTACGTGTTGTGGCTTCACAAATGCTTTGCTGCATACCTCGGTTGTAACGAGTGGTTATTTCAGTCAAAGTTGCTCTTCTATCAGCTTGAATCAGTCGGCCCATTCTCCTCTGACCTCTAGCATCAACAAGGCATTTTCGCCCACAGGACTGCCGCATACTGGATGTTTTTCCCTTTTCACACCATTCTTTGTAAACCCTAGAAATGGTTGTGCGTGAAAATCCCAGTAACTGAGCAGATTGTGAAATACTCAGACCGGCCCGTCTGGCACCAACAACCATGCCACGCTCAAAATTGCTTAAATCACCTTTCTTTCCCATTCCGACATTCAGTTTAGAGTTCAGGAGATTGTCTTGACCAGGACCACACCCCTAAATGCATTGAAGCAACTGCCATGTGATTGGTTGGTTAGATAATTGCATTAATGAGAAATTGAACAGGTGTTCCTAATAATCCTTTAGGTGAGTGTATATGTTTGTGTGTGTGCGCTTGTGTTTATATGTAAGTCATTTTAGTCTGTGTTCCCATTTTTAATACAGTTTAGGAGACTAAATATTTTATCAATTCTAAAGCAAATAACAGCAGACTGCCCTTTTGGTTTCAAAAAACAGTACAAGTTTAAGCTGTTACAAAGAAAAGCATTTTTACTGCAGGAAAAATAAGTGTATATTTTCTCAAATATGAACCTGCTTTTAAAGGTGTGAACAAAGAGTCAAGTTGAAATATACTTTATTGTCGTGGTATTGTTACAGAAAGGGAACCTGTGTATTGGCTAGGGGTCCCATGATGCAGCAGTCTGGAATGAGCTTCACTGTCCCATTACAATCAACAGTGCAACTGAGACTAGGGGTTAATTGTTTAAAATGAAAGTAACTGCGATGGGTGGTGTACATTGTTGTTGTTGATATTATTTTTATCCTTGAAGACCATTTGGAAAAAGTCTCTTCCAATTAATCCATATTAGTCAGTGAACATTCTTTATTCATTGTATTCGTCTTCATGTATTGATTGTATCATATGAAAATCCACAATGTACAACACTATACATAAGGGCAAAAATATGAAAACGGGTGTGCGTGATTGGGGTTTGGTGGGGGGAGGGGGTCATCAGAACCAACCCTTTAAATATTTTTAAGTAGTAGTGTCAACTTGAATTAAAATTACAATTTGAATATCATTCTAGTAATTTTCAGGGACTCTACTGACTTACTTAATTAGTTACTCTGAGTTCCTGTAATTATTTTTTAATATATTGTAAGCTATTTATAATGTAGCTAAACCCTTTTAACAGTTTTCATAATTTGATCTATATGAATATTTAATCTGCAGTGGAATACATGACATCAGTCACATCCACCTTTTTCAATTATGCATTGGGTATAGCTTTACTGTCACAAAATTGGGTAAACATGACCCATGGGCTTTACCATTCTCTTAGATGTATTATATTAAGTATGCTCAGAATTCAAAGGCAGTAAGGGTCAATGCCATTACTGACCTTAAAAGCAGCTAAAAACTGTTTATGACTATTAGTACACTACTAACACTGCCAACCACGTCGTCAGAATATCTCCTACACATTTTAGACACACTTTCCACTCGAGACAAATTATATATCTTCACTGTAACAGGAAATCTTTTCCTTCCATAAAGCGTTTGGCATCTGTCATTACTGTGTCAGCATGCTTTTACAGAGTCGCTGTAAGTCGGTAATACTGTGAAAAAAAAAAAAAAAACTTTTCAGTCTTATGCACTAGATAACATTGCTTGCTAGCCAGTGTGAAAATATATACTTCAAAAATGTAACTGTACCATTATCAACAAAGCTTATACACCAGACTGCCTTAATATGTACAGATTTATCTACAATATATGTTAAATCTACAATACAAAAACACAGTTAAACTCATCTACTACGGTTTGTTCAAACTACACATAGCTTCACACTCTCCTAGTGGTAGAGGTTAGAGGTCCCTGGAATGCCTTTATATAATCCAAATTGAGTTGTCATGTCTGAGAGCTGTCTCATCTGGCAGAACAAAACAAGAGATGTCAGTATATTTTTCCCCTCCATTATAAAATCATGTTTATGAACTTCTCTCACAGCCTGCCTAATAGGTACAGAATACAAAACCTTAATATCATCCAGTAGTGTGAAAATCAGTTGTGAGAGGACCACAGGTTTCATTGCACTCACACTTGAGCAAATTGTTTCTGTTCAGTAAATAGAGCAGAAATCAGACCCCCCGGCAGTCCTTGAGGACTTCATTCTGAAAACAGTGCTATGTTTTTTCTCTGAAAGACTATATTTCTTTCTTCGGTTCTTGTAACTTTGACACTACAACATGAGTGCCATCACTCCTGCAGTATGAGAATAGGATGCAATAGGGAAACGGTGTGGCAGGTCTAATACATCAGACTTTCATGTATATCGACACATAACAGACCGAAACTCCCAGAAGATTGCACGAGGTATCAATCTATCAGGGGCCGTAATATTGGCCTGTCAAGAATTTCATAGCTTTTGATTGATCAGACTGCATATAATGGGCTACTTCCTGTATGCAAATAACATTAGAACTTATTTGGGGTGGGAATAAAACAAAGTGTCATTTAGTGAAGTTTACAGGGGATGACATTGAGAATAGCAGGTATGAAGCTCCATTCCTGTCAGTTCCCATATACTCACAAGCCTCTCTAGCCATCTTGGAGAGTGGCTTACTTACTTTAATACATAGAGCTGCATTCACGATTGGATTGACAAGCACAGATAATGAGCTATTTAAAATTGTACCCATCGCTCCTGAAAAGTCACATATTCACCTATAGAACCAATGACCCATTTCTTTGCAACATTAAAACTATTATTTACATTACTGTGCTAATTTACATTAACCACTACATAAAGGAAATGCAAAATCCACCAGTCCTTTTCATTGATATTATTATTATTATTATTATTATTATTATTATTATTATTATTATTATTATATTTTACAGTCCCTTGTACATTCATAATTTGATTGTGCGATTGCATGCGAGTCACCTATTGCTAATACAACTTTATAGGTAGACTGCAGATGCATGGTAGCCCTACTTGCTTTTAATTACCAAGATTTTCGGTCTGTATCCAGTTCTAAGCAGGATAAAATAACTGACTAAACTGACTGACTAATACTAATACTGACTCAACTATTAACTGACTTAATAATTTGTGCTCTTAAGGTCCTTGGCAAAGCAGGGAAAACTGAATATGTTTTATGAATGTTTACTTTCAGTGGTCTGATTCAAAGGCAACCTGATACATCTTATCCTGACAGCAAATTAGTTCTGGCTTAGAACCAATCCATATGTGTCTGGAGAGCTGTGTCAGTTTGCACAGCAATTGGGACAGAACACAGACGGACAGTGCTGGTCCAGTTCCGGCAAGCTCATAAATATTGTATGGTCCAGTACAGGCCCGATTCTGATAAGATATTATATGTGCCCCTTTTATATAGCCCTAATCTAATAATCCCTAAATCCATTGCAATACCACTCCTATTTCACTCTCTATATATCTATGACATAATACATTATTATTAATATTCTTATTGAGAAGGTGCCTTCGTCCAAGAAGACAACTGGCATGGTTTAAGAAGCACTAACCAACAACAATGTAAAGGAATAACCTACACATTATAGAGAATAAAAAATAAGGTATAAAAGAAGATAAGAAAGCTAGGCATAATCTAAACAGTGCCTTGAGGAGGTGTCCAGATTTAAATGTAATCTCTAAATTCAGCAAGCTGTAGTTGTGTATGTGGAGTTCAGATGCTTATCAAAAGACAACAGATTTCAGCGATTTCAAAATCATTAGTGCAAGTATTATAGCTTAGTGTAATAAACTGTTGCTATCTTAAATCCATCTAAACCACTCTTAACAGGTTACCATTTACGGATGCATAGACAGAAGTCTTTCATCAAACTGGAAAAAGTTATGGGCTCAATTCCAAACACCTGGTAATAGTGGTGAGTAGTGAGTTAGATTTTTATAAATAGTTAAATTAAAGGGCTTGGTTAGCTGAAGTGATCAGGAATTCAGGTGTAACATAAACAAAATCCAGAGGTCCCCCAGTGTACTCATTGGGCTAAACGGTGACCACACTCTTTAATTAAATAGCACACTATGTATTTAATTTCTTCTGTATTTCTTTTGCACTGATTTTTTGATTGTTATATAACTACCTAATATATTATATTTATTATGTAAGTCATTTGCACGTTTCTTTTCTTTGTGCCAACACACCTGAGTGAACACACCTGCCCATGAATCGGGATGCCACTGCATTCCCCATCTTGATTGTTTTCACCTGCATCCCCAACTCTAATACAGTTAGGTCCATTAATACAGATCCAAAATGATGACAATTGTGTCACTGTCCAAATATTTATGGACCTTACTGTACATGTTGGCACTGCTTTAAAAGGTGGGGGGGTCTATGCTTTAGTGACAGAGGATTTTCCGATACAAGCAAGGCTGAAGCTACAGGGTAGGAGGGGGAAGTGGAAGAAGAAGTGGAACCAGGTGGATTACAGCCATAATATATGGTGGTTGCTGCAGATGTTTAATTCCTCAGAGCGTCTGCAGTTGGGAAGCCGGTGACTTACAGTACTGACCCTTTCTGTGTTCGTGCCGACATCTTAAAATGTGACACCATCTTAAAATGTATGTTTCTTAGACACCCTTATCCAGGGTCACAATTGCTACAATATATCACATTATTTTTACTTACAATTAGCCATTTATACAGCTGGGTTTTTACTGGAGTAATCTAGGTAAAGTACCCCTCCAGAATGCAGAGCCATAACCACTATACCACACAAGACATCATTCATCGAAGAAGCATATAGTACATTGATACAATAAACAGTTTCTGGGTCTATAATAATTAGAGTTCCAAGTGTAAGGAATAGGTGCAGTTCCAGCCCTCCCAATTCTCCAGGTTATATTGAAATTATGAATCTAATTTCCTGAATTCCTCTGGAATCTACTGTAGTGGGCATAGCAGTGAGTCACCTTGGCATAGTTGTATTTGATAGTGACTGTAAATCTTCAAGATACTGCTCTGGAGGTTGACTAAGTTAGGTGAGGTGCTTGGGTGAGGGTGTTCTTTTTTTATTGCGGGGGTAGTGTCTCAAATCTTCACTATTGGTGTCTCCATATTAAATTCTAAAAAACAAAAATCAATCATCTATAATAGAAGTCAAAACTTAAAAAGAATCATTCCATGGTTAACAATAAATGGGGTAAACTGTTGTTTTAAATTTTTATATTTTGGGTTAGGTATTATTTTTTAAAGAGATAATTAATACTAGCTAGTTCCAACTGAACCAATTGAGATGTGTTTATATTGACTGCTGGAAACTGACTTCTTGCATGTCTAGTGCTGCCTTAGCATCATCTTCGATGGAGTGATTGCAGTTGTACCTTCAAAACAAAATGGAGAGTTCTTGTGGCTTACTGCATTGAGTACTAGTCTATGAGCTAACAGGACCTGGGTTTAAATCCTGCTGGAGTGTATTTCTTCCATAAATGAGTTATTTATGCCTTGTTTTTGTGTCAGAGGGGGCACTGTGAGATGTATATACCAGATCTTCAAACACCAAAGACTGAAATCCTTTGTCGCTCACCATGCAGAATGCTAGTCTCAATACTGGCAAATGTCTGAAAATGTATTGTGTTTACATTGTTTTAGTGCCAGAGAGGGCAGTATATACCAGCTATTTGATAACTTCAAATCCACACTGAGGAGCTTGCTGGTGATTGAGGTAAGTACTTTAAAATATGATGGGGAAGGTTAGTGTAGTAGTATAAGGGGGAGTGTAGGATAGAGGGAAAAGGGACAGTATAGGTGGAAGGAAACATTAGATTAGGAGTAGTGGGCCAGTCCAGGGAGAGATATGTATAGGGTCCTCATTGAGGAGTGGTCTGCCTGCCCTAGTGTAGGGAGAGGAAGATAGAATTAAGTAGAAGAGGGTTGTTCTCTAGCTCTCTCCTCATCCTGGACCAGCCTAATCCTCTTCTTTCCCTCCATCCTTTACTGTCCCACATCTCATTCTCAACTCCCTGGCCCAACTCTCTCCTATCCTCTTTATCTTATCCCACCCCACAGTTCCTATCTAATACTTCCCCTACCTCTCATTTACTATAATCCTTCCACCCTCTGAATCCTACCCCACCATACCACTCTCTCCATACATACCTCACTTACCAGCAAAATGTAGATTTGAACTGAGGTCCTGCTGGCTACTAGACTAGCATTCTGTGCAGTCAGCCACAGAGGATTCCCATTTCAAGTGATCCCATTTCAATCTCACACTGCGCCCTCTGGCACAAAAACAAAGTACTAGTTCATGATAGAGAGATTATCAGAAGACCGGTGTTCCACCAGGATTTTAACGCAGATCCTAGTAGCTTCTAGACCTGCATGCCATTCAGTGAGACACACATGATCAAATATGTACCTAAAACAATCACATATCAGGATTTAAACACAGACCCTCCAGGTTGTCGAGCAGAACTTCATACCATAAGCCACAAAGGACTTAAGGTCACAAAGGTGTTAAACTGTAATACGACAGTGGTTAAGATGTCGGTTAGTTGACTCGGTGTTAACTTAACTGGAATTTGTGCGCGTTCGCGTGAAAGGGGTGTTTTCGGCAGCCCAGGCTGAGTTTGTGCACAATGGCTCTGCGCCGTATTGTCCCTGGAACAATGCACGCTGATAATGCCAGGATATGAGGGGTTTAAAGAAAAGTTAGCGGCTAAATTTTACACCGTGGCGGCCAACAAAGCCAGGGAGGCTTGTTGGCAGTGCATTGCCGACAGAGTAAATTCATAAGAACAGTATTCTTGTCATATGTTCTCTGTTTTGTCTTACGAATTCTTATTTTATTTGTAATGTGATTGAGATGTAAGGACAAGTAAAATAGTCTATCTAAATATGTGAAAACAATTAGGATAATTCAGTTATAGCCTACACATGGGCTACATCTCTGAAATTGACCCGTTACTCACTGTTAATGAATTAAGATCTACTCCTTAAAGCACCTAGGCTGTAGGGCTACCTGTATGAATTTAATGCTATTGTGTTAAGAATAACTTCATTCTAACAATCATTTCAGCTGCAACCCCAGTGGAAAGTGCACCTGCAACAAGTCTGGATGAAATATATAAATATTCTATCAAATGGTGTGTATTAATAATACTCATCATTAATACACAGTACAGATGTGGTGTGCAGCCTACACTTATAAAGCCTATTCATGTGTTCACAGCAAACAGAAAAAGGCAGAGATAGTGAAAACTGGAGGAGGGCATGATTCACGCATATTTCGAATTACTTGCGATCGCATAAAAAGCCTCTTTGATCTTTAGAAGGCTTAAATGGCCAGGGAACACAACTAATGCATCCAGCAGTTTAGAGAGAGCAAGTGCCACCTTGCGAGCTGCACGGCAGACAGTATTCCAACTCAGATGTTCAGCATCACCGATGGAATACATGAAGTGTCCGCTGGCAAAATACAGCAAAGCAAGTCTGTTCAATAGTGAGGGCATTACTCTGGCGAGTGGCATTGGAGACGTCTGGAGTTGCACGGTCTCTAAACACCCTCACCCTGCAGAGTGAGCCTCTCACAATCCGTGCGCCGATGTCGATTGGGTACCAACAAGACTGTGGGCGGAGGGGCGGTGCTTATATAGGGTAACACCGAGTTAAGCAGCAGATGCCCTGCTCGGAGCAGTGTAGAGATGCGCGTATATTGCCATGACAACATACCTCGGGTAAAACTTTTCCACCTTTCATAGTACGGGTTAACTGGGAAGTTACACCTGACCTCACAAGGTTACTCCTGAAGTTACCTGGATAAGCCAGTTACCTCGCTTCGTAGTGCAGCCCTCAGGACTCAAAGCAGTAAGCCACAAGGACTCTCCTGCTACTTTATCAAGGTTCTGGTATATCAACCTCACACTGCCCCCTCTGTCACAAAAACTGAAAACAACCAACAGATTTTCAGTAGATAGGGTATCTACTAGGATTTGAACTCAGGACCTCAGGACCTCACCTAGTCCTCAGTTTATATAGCAACAGTGAGAACTCTAAAATGTAATTCTCTTTCACTGACCGGAGGTTACATGCAGTATTTGCTCATTGTTTTTTATTTTATTTAACACAACTTTAGAGGGGAAAACAAAGTACACTAGTTTATGCTTGGAAATCTGTAGTTCAAACACCTATTTATTGACCTCAATTCTAAACAAGATTAAAGATTACATCTAATGTTACATTTACCATTTGAATTTGTGAGGTGTAGCTAAAGTGACATTTTGCTTGTGATTTGTTAGTTGAGAATGAGGAATTTGTTTGTAAGAATTCAATGAACCGGTCAACCTACAAGACTCTGTCCAGCTGTGATACATACATCAAAGCACCTACATCAAACCATTCAGAAAAAGAACTGGAAGGCTTCTATGGAGAAACAGAATGGCTACATAAGAAAGATAGGACACACTTTAGAATTATCATGGGCACTTCACTGTAAAAGCAACATTGAATTTCCATTTCCAATTTTCCAATGAATTAATTCGAAGGCAAGGTACACAACTCACTAGAGAGGTTGCTTGAACGTTGCAAAAATAATCATATGCTCACTTTCTGTAATGCATCTCCAACTACATGGAGTACATTTGTATAGGACTATGTATGTACTATTTTAGCCGGGGCCTTTCTACAACGATGATGCATTGCCCCCACTGGGTCAGTTTCAATTCTCCTAATGCAGTTTCAATCAGATTAGTAGAGTATTTTGGCTCAGGCATCGCTGGTGCATGAAGACCAATTTGCACACTCCCAGATATTAGTGAGATTAGTTATGCTGTAATAAGGGAGGCCCAGAATGAGACTGGTTATTGATGGGGACATTTGAACGAGCCCCATTGCATTATTGAAAGGAACTGCCTTGTTTAAGATGTCCAAATGACCCCTCTCCACATGATGAGATTCCACTGTGTTACCTGTGCTTCTAGCCTCCTCTGCATTCTGTGCCCTGGCTATTACTCTTTTTTGGACCTGACAGTCAGGGTCCTTCAGGGTCTGAGCTTCTGCCTCACCCTTACTGGTACATTTCCTGTGTTGCAAGGTTAAAACAATGGGCAGCAGTGTGGGGTAGTGGTCTGGGCTCTGGACAGAGGGTGGTGGACTGCTGTTGTAGCTTTGAGCAAGGTACTTGATATATTATAACAATTGTAAGTCACCCTGGATAAGGGCATCTGAAATATAAAAATAATAAAACCGTTTGCATGTATCCAGCTTTACAAAAGCTTAACATTTGATATAGTGTTTTTACAGCTGTACCAAAACAAAGCAGACACCAACAGCCTGATGCAGACAGATGTTTTAAAGGCTGATATTTACACCACAGCTGTGCAAGTCCTATTGGAGAACTGGGCTAATGCAGTCAGGGGAATCTCACCTGAAACAGTGCATTCAGTTATTGGACAGCAGGAAGCATTCCCCCTTCAAAATGACTGAGGAATTTGGTATCGTGTGCCGAGTGATCAGTGTATTTGCAGTACAAATTGCGATGCAACATTTCAGATATTTCCTTTCCTAATGCTTTTCAGGGTAATGGGGGGAGATGATGTAGAGTGGTAATATTTAAAGAAACATAAAAGCCTCAAACCAAAAAACAGCACCAACAACACAGGAAACTATTTGGAGTCACTTTTTTGGTTGTAAAACTGTAAAGCAGGACATCACCCACAGAGGTACATTTTGTAACCAGTAAAGTTTATTTATATATAACAACAGTACAAAGTGAATCCTTGGCTTGCAAAATAGGTGTGCTTCATATTTACAATAGGTACACAATAATATATTATCATAACAAAACCAAAACCCAAATAATAAAATTAAAAAATAAAATAAAAACAAGTACAACTTTTCTTAAATACTTTGACTTTCTTACAATTTTCACAACACTTTTATAAAACAACAAGAACAGACAGCCATTATTATTAATATTATCAATATTAATATGATTTGTATTTACTATATTACAGAACTCCAGTGTCTACAATGAATGGGTAACTGCAAAAAAAGGTTTGTAGGCTTTTGAATTGCAGGATACTTACAGATTTGGGCTTGTTTTGTGTGTTTAAGATTTTAAGAGTGAACTCTTGCTTCTTGATTTCACAAAATAACACAATGGAAAACAGCCATCGTGGTACACAATATTATTGTCATATGCCTCTCGGCAAGAAAACTGCCCCCCGGGACAACCTAAAACCCAAAATAGGAAAGTGCATGAAATATGTCAATTTTATGTTAATGACATACTTTTTGAGATTCTAAATATACTGTATTCCAACTGACTTTAAATAAGCTGTCTGATTAAAATTAGAAGTAAAATGTATTGGACTGGTACTGCAGAATGACACACACCTTGATTTTAAAAACATTGTTTCTTTTGTTTTTGTATGGAAAGTGACAGGCGCAATGACATTTTGCAGAGGGGGATAAACAACTCTACAACATCAAATTCTGCATGAACCAAGTATTCGTTTGTACTGATTGAACTCTCCTGAAGGTACAGTAATGCAGATCAGGGTGATTTAGCACTTCAGCTGAAATAAAAACACAAAATAGATGATTTCTGTGCTAAAGTAACACCGGGAGGAAACACAATGCTTGTCCACAGGACACAGGCTATTGTGCTCCAAGGATCACATCTATGTTTGAAATGAATACAGCAAACGACCCAAAAAATTAAATAAAAATGTTAAGAAATCATGCAACATTTTCATGGAACGTATAAATGGTATAACTATTAAAGACATTACCCTGAATTAGAAATGCCTTGAATGTTCAGCGGATTATTTGGAGACCAAGACTTCCAGATTGTTTTTACATCAAGTAGTTAAAACGCACCCTGTCAGCTCTGTTTTATTCATTCCACAATGCTCAGTGTCTATTGGTTTAACAATGAGAAATATACAGCACCATTATCACAAGATGGTTTTAAAATCCTAGTGAAGGAAATCTGCAATGTTGAAAACCTGAACTTGTCTTTGCTTTGACCAGACGTACAGAAAACGGAAAAGCGTAAAACCAACACATCTTATGACCGGATTTCACGGGAGATTGATTCACACCAGCGACGGCGCCCCAGCACCGTGAGTGAGGTACGAATGGGTTGTCACATGCTCTTTCATCAATGGGTGGGTGTACCATTACAGGCCGAGACAAGGGGGTAAGTTCCTCACCAATGAGGCAGAAATCAAAAGGCAGGGAAGAGGGAGAGGTCAGCTGTCTCAGTGGGTTCAGTGACACTCCCACAGCGTTCTCCCTGTCAGAGCGGCAGAAGTGCTGGGGGGCTGCAGAGGGTCTCTCTCCTCAGTCCAGTGATCGGTCCAGTCCAGTGATGGGACTCGCTGTGCCGGAGCTTCTGCAGGTGTACAGACTAATCATGTCAAGCGCCACAGTCGTGCCCCCCCGCTTTTTTTTAAATCAATTTTTATCTCCTGATCACACAGCACACACAACTTGCAAAGATCAAAGTCCTGCTTCAAAGCCTGAGCAGGAAACCAAAGCTAAAGGGCTTTTTTTTTTTTTGAAACCCTCTTCAAATAAGACTGACAAGCTAGGGAATGCCAGGCCTGAAGGTACAAGTCTGTATAGACTTCACCTTTTCTTTTTTGTTTTAATCAAATAATTTTTTTAACCAGATTTCCAGAAAAAAAAGAAAAAGAAAAGAAAGGAACATGTTATATTTAACAAACCCGAGATAAAGGCATCATTTCTGTTGCCATCTCCCTATGTGTTTCTTGAGTCGTCAATAAAGACACCATGAGATCAGAGGGACTTCTTTGTCGTAGCTGACAAGTGCCCTGCGGGGGGTCTAAGTGGATGTGACCACCTCGACCACAGAGAAATGGAAAGCACCTTTCATCCCCAATGCTTGTGTGTAATGTCATCCTCACAAATGAAACTTCAAAAAATATCCCAAATCCCTACTTAATTCAAGTATCGTTTTGATGTAAACACTGTACTTTAAAACGGTTCTGTACTGAAAACGCATGAATACTACAGGTACTGCCCTAGCTGTCACCTAACACCAAGTGAACTGGGAATTCCTGTCAAGACTTTTAACCCTCCTGTAGACTGGGACTACCTCCCCCCACCAGCTCTCTGCATATATAAACATGCACATAGAAAGTCCAGCATCAGAGACATTATTTAAATCATATATGTATGTTTTAATATGCAGACACAGCCTTTGCCCTCCCTCTGCACGGTGCTGGTGAACAGCAGAGCCGATGCTGCTCCTCACTGTGACGACTGTGAGTGAGGTCTGACTGCACCACACAGCAGCAGCTGTGGCAAGACATTATTTACATTGAAGGCCCTCAATAAAACACAAAATTGTGTAACCCTGCTCAACTGCCCCAGCGTCCCAAAACACTCTTCTCGTTATCATACACATCTTTGAGTGAAAAGGCTCTCAAGAACTCACTTTTTTCCTCGAATGAAACCGAGGCAAGCTTAGCTGAGAAACAGCAGGTGCACCGAGATGCGAAGGGAACTCACATTATTCAGCAATGTTCCTGTCAGACTTTGATGAGTTTGGTCCATATCCATAAAGCATTAACCGTTTTTTGACACATTAATTATCAAGATTATTTTAGTTAATATAAAGTGATCTTTTGGCACTGACTCAAACCTTGGTAGGTCTAACTGGTCCCAACACTGCAGTATATTGAGAGCCGAGGGATAGGTGGAAAGGAACGGCCTGAGGGAGTGGGCTTCACCTGAACCTAGCAGTGATACCCCACGACACCTCTCTTGACCTTAGGAGGTTAGATGTGTTCTATGCTATCACACACAAACACCAAAAAAACAAACCAAACAAACCAACCAAAACTTCTGTAATTCAGGGGACCCACCTGACTTGGGTGTTTGCAATAGTGCTCTCTGTTCTGACCAGTCAAGCCAGGAGGGAGGTAATTTCCAGTTGCCCAAGGAAGGAAGCCTTTGAGTAAGACGAGATGCCCATTGTGTGCATTTCCCTCACCCTGGCGGCTCCATCAGTGACTTCCCAGAGAGAAGAGGACTCTGGACCTCCCTATTCAGGTCTGTGGGCTCTGAAACCACAGGGGTATGCATTGGCAATGAGTCCAAAAACAATATTTTGGGTCGGGCCAGGTGGCGGGCAGGAATTTAAAAAAGCAACAAAAAAAACAGCAGCTTTCCAAAATACAAAATAAAACAAACCCAAGATGGGTCTCTTAGGACTTATCCTGCAACAAACAGGGCAGCTCACTGGGCCACAGCTCCACCGGCTCCTTCTAGAGCCCCGATGAGGAAAATAAAGTAGTAAACCTTTATATATATATTTATATATATATTTATGTACATACACACATACACATATATTAAAAAAGGGGGAACAAACATGAAAATGTTGCAGTTGCATGTCTTGAGAAAAAAAAAAATCTTCTAAGGAGAGTTTTAAAATAGGAGAACAGCGGTGGTTCAGCCTGACCCGGAAGCACCCGCACCCAGCCTGCCCCGCGCCCGTCCTGCCCCCGCAGTGTCCCATCAGGGCTGGGGGGCGCAAGGCTCATGGAGACTCTGACTGTGTGAAACTTGTGTGGACAGTCTGCAGAAAGCAATACCAGCAGTACATGTATTCATCTTTCATTTCATCTCTTGGACCTGTGTGAGTAGGAGGCGTAACAGTTTTTGTTTTGTTTTTTTAAGTGCAAACTTGTGGTAGCAGCTCACAAGACATCTGGCATCTTGAAGAGCACAATTACCAGAGTACCAGTCTTTTTTTTTCCATGAAAAACAAACAAAAAAAAGTATTTCACTCACAGTTAAACACTTGGCAGACTTAAAAAAACAACGACAATGTAACAGCTGTTTTGAGTCCAAGTTGTGTAGAGAAAAAAACAACGACAAAAAAGAACTGTATAAAAAATAAATGTAGTTTTAAGAGCACACTCAGCTTCAGCATATACAGCTCTGGACTTCCATGCAAAAGGGCGTGGGGGCAGAAGTGTCCCCGCCCCCCAGTCTCCTTCTCCGATACGGCCTGCGATCACAGTCACCTCTCCACCCATGAAAGCCCCTCAGGCGGCTGCAGGAGATCTTTCAATGAAATGCAGAGCAGCCACAGAAAAAAAAGGAAGTCGTGACACCACAGGAACTCTCCACTTTCAAAAATCACAACAATGACAATGAAAATAAAAGGCTCTGGCCATAGAATCCATGGCACTTAGGGAGTCCTCAGATAGTCTCGTGGAGATGGCATTGTCTCGTTTTTCCCTTCAAATAAATACAAAAAAATCGAGACACACACACAAAAAAAGAGCACTGTCTTTTGTTTCTCATCCCAGCAGTGTCACCCATGACTTTGTGGTGGTGGTGGCGAGGGGGGACGGGGGACGGGGGTGATATTGGGTGGACGGAGAACGCAGTCTCTCGAGTCTCAGCTCTCTAAGGACATGGCCCCGATCAACTGCTCCACCTTGTAGGCCAGCCGCTGTTTCCGTGCCTGCTCGTCCTGCTCCAGAGCGGAGGTGATCTGGGGAGGAGATCAGGGACATCAGGAAGAGGGCACGATATTAAAGAGGGTGATATACACCATATACATTTTCTGAATCATTCTAATATTTCCTTTGAATACATAATCCCTTTTTAGGATGGTTTCTACAGTTTGCTCCACTATGTGAGTATTTTTTGGGGGGTTAAAATATTTACATAGTTTTTTGGCCACAGTTCCATTTAAAATTGGCAAATGTAATCAGTTGCAGTTTGACTGGCTGATTTTGTTTATGTACAATTCTTCTGCAAACTGCTCCTCTTCACTCTGAAGTGCTACTTTTACCAAAATTACAGTCTGGGGATTAGGAATGACTGTGAGCTTTAATTGGAGGGAAAGTCATTGCTGTAATTTATGTATGTAATACTTTTAATTTATTTATTTGTTTAACTAAACTAGAAGAGGAACAAAAACATACCACTTCAATTATAGTTCAGAACGGGGGTGACAAATACATTTTTTCATACCCACACTGTCATGCAGTGTGTGTGCGTGCGTGCGTGTGTGCGTGTGTATTTGAGGGTATGTATGTGTGTTGTGTTGTCTGTTTGTGTATGTGTGTGTGCTGAAGCAGTATTTGAGGCAGTGTGACAGTATTTGCAGGAGTTGGGCTGTATTTCTCAGAAAGTCATCTGCTGCTCTCTTGCCTTTCATCTGTTAAAGTGCTCTTAGCTGCTGGCGGCATCCAAGCCTCTTGTTTTTATCGGCCGTGCTCAATCTATTATTAATCTCCACAGCCTATGCAGACACAGGTCTTCATGCCATTTCCCAAATCCATTTAACTTTGCTTCCCATATTCAAGTCAACTAGCTTGTGCCCTCTCTGAAAGAGCTGAGAGGGAGGAAAAACAAATCTGAATGGTAAACACAGGAGTTTAACTGCTTTGGTGCTGATCCCAACAAAAAAACGGCCCCAGTGGAAAAAGAAATCACTGTCAGCCTGTTTCCCTGGGAGCTGCTGACTGAAACAGGTGAGGTTCTCAGTCACAGCAGAACAGCTTTCTTACCTTTTTCATTTAAAGATCAAAAACTCACGAACACTACCATGACCCTCAGAGTGTTTCTATGATAAGTCCTGACATGAGAGGCCTTCTGCACATACCTGTAGGTTTTATGCTTCTCTGTACGTATCTTATCTGTTTGAATCTACATTTACAAAAGACAGAAGTATGGTCCATTCGAGGTCCTTACTGACCTGCCCCTCCCCCATACATATATCAACATCCTACATTTCCCACGAACATACAGCATAAAATGGCCCCCCATAGTCTCCTTCTAAGCACACAATGAACACTACCAGCCTCTGGCATGACCACATATCCACAGGAATGCGCCAGGAGATACAGGTGTATTTGAGTCTGCTCCATTCTGGGCTGATTCACTTGGTCTCTGGCAGCTCTCTAATCTGACAAGGCATCATGTTAGGAAGGTCACACTGGAAGGGGCACTTCCAAATGGCTTCCTGGTGGGCAGAGGGCAGTGGGGCTGGCAGAGCCAGTGGCCAGACTCACCTCTTCACTGTACTTGTTCACATAGGAGTAGATCTCGTTGAGCGCGCTCAGCATGTTGAACTCGGTGGAGTGCAGCCGTGCCTGCTCGGCAAGGTAGGCGTTCATGTCCTGATCACTGATGGCGGGCAGCCGGCTGATATCAGCATAGTACCTGAACAGACACAGAGCGCAGGTCAGCAGGAACAGGAGGACAAGTGAGCTGATAAAACAGGCTTTGATACCTCCCTCCAACATGGTAACAAGCGTCAGCTGCTGAAAAATATGCTGCACATGTTTTAATTTTTTATATAAAGGCTAACATTTCTTTGAACTATTTTCAGGTTTAATTTAAAGTTTATTAAAGGGAGGATGACAGTGGGCATTTATGAATAATACTTTTCAATACTTCTTTCCTCCAAGGATCTCTCTTCATAGGTATTAATTTGCCTGTCAAGGACCATCTCAAATGTTATTAATGTTATAAAAATCAATACATAAGTCTCACAGGCGGCAATGTGACTTGAAGGCTGCTCTAAAGCAAGGGTCTCTTAACGGGCTGAAGTGTCTTCTAGCATTTGTTCCAACTGCCACTAACTTAATTGGTGTGATAAGCTGATTAACTGGATGTTACAGGTGTTGCACCTGAACTGCCAAAGATCTTTAAATCATGTTACAAATGATTAACAGATAAAATAACTACGCTAATTAAGTAATTCAGGACACCCATTGGGACAGAAGAGACTGTGGCCCTGCAGGAGCCGGGCTCTGGGGCTGCAAGCGGTTGTGGGCGTGTCTGTGATCTCACCTCTCCACCCAGCTCTTGTAGTTGGGGATGTCCTTGGCATACAGCAGCTTGTTTGAGGGCGAGTCCTTGCCCAGCCGGTGCTCAGATGTGGAGCAGGAGTCCATGAAGGTCTGGGCCACCACCGACAGGCATGCATCCGTGATGCTGCTCTTGTGGATGTCGAAGACGAACTGCGGGTTCTTGATGACGTTCACCCAGAACCTCAGTGGAAGGCTGTGTGAGACGGAGAGAGGAGGTTAGGTCCTGTTCGGAGATCTTAGCACACATCACTTACAACTGACGACTCGCTCATTTCTGACAGGCTGGGTTAAGGTGAGTCTCAAGTGTCTGTAGTTCTTACCAGTTGCTCTTCCACGTGTGTCTGACGTCTGTATCGTGGATGCTGTGTTTGTCCGCCTGCTCATCCAGGAAGTCGAACATGTATTTGATGGCGAGGGGCAGGGCGCTGCCCCGGTGCACCGTGCTGAACAGCGTCTCGAACAGATCGTCCACGAACTTCTGCAGTGTGCCCTGCGAAACGCACACACGTGCACAGGTCAAGAGATGCCATGATAAGAACAGGAAAACAGAAAGCTAGAAAAAACAACAGCGCCAGAACACCTTATATAAAAGACAGTTTGGAGGGGTTCAAAACAAACAAAGAACATGGAAACACGTGTGACAGTGTTACAGTGTGAATGACTAAAGCAAGCCTAGTCTAATGTGTCCTTATAAAAAAAAAACTGTCGCTTAGTGAGAGAAAGAGTACTGAAGAAGTTAGGGGACAGGCTGGTGTCAGCAAACACATTAACACCACTGTCAGTGACCTCCCCCAGTTTAGCTCTGTGAAGACAGACACTGTCCTGACCTGTCACATGATGTGTCTCAAGGCAGGCATAACAGGTAGCTGGGGGACACCTGCATCCCCCATGAGAACGGGCAGGGGGCACCACTGATGCAAGCATATTATGCGCAATAAAATTGATTTGATAGAGATCACAGCTCTCACACTTTACAGACGGGGCTGTGAGGGTGTCTTTGGTACCTTGGTTGCGAGTAGACGGGTCAGGTAGATCTCAGAGACCATTTTGCTGCCCCGGTCGCCCTCCTTCTGGTCCCCGTGTTCGTGGTTCTTCACCAGGTGCCACACCTTTACCCCGCTCTCCAGGTCGGGGGTGATCATAGGGGCGCGGGAGCGCAGGCTGTCGGGGCTGCCCGTGTACCGGAACGTGGAGTCTTGGGTGGGGAGGGAGAGGGACACAGCATGAGACAGCAGGCTAGGGGCACACTGCACCGCTCCATCATGTTTATATGATAAAACAGGCCTGCTGACATGACAGAACAAGCAGATTTCTAAACTGCATACGCCTGCAGAATAGGACCTGGAAATGATGTTTGTTTCCTTAACAAAGCAATTTTATTTTCGTCAAACTTTCCTATACATTACTATGTAATATTTATGATTTGGTAAATTGAACACAGGACACTAGAGGGTCTTGGAGGAAGAGGAAATAATCAAGGCCGGGCACACGACAGTCACCAAGCTGTCACCTTGTGGCAGGCTACCCCCCTAAAGGGATTGCTTTCTTGACCTTGCCTTTTCTAATGTTTATCCACGACAGAGAATCTGCCTGGTATAACCCCCCCACCCCTGGGGGACCAGTGAAGCCCGCTGGCACTGCCCCAGGCAGCTCTAACAGCACAGTTAGCAGCGCAGCCTTCAGCTACAAACAGACACAGGGCACTCGACGGATAGACACATTTTGCTGGAGCTCATTACGAAGCTCCGGGTTCTGCTCTTTTTCTATGCCATGCTCCACTGCAGATGCAATGACTCTACATTAGTTCCACTAAATGCGAATACTGCAGAACTGGATAATTTCATATTAAGAAAGAAAGAAATGAAAGGAGGGGTAAAAAGGAAGTCCGAAACGTCTTGCCATCAGACTGACACAGCGCTCGACTACTTCTCAAGAGGGAGATGAAAGAAGCTGATGCACTTTTCTAATATTTCATTAAGTCAAAGTCTGCAGCTGCCAGGATCTTGGCGCTATTGAGAATTCATCTTATTCATATCATCGCTCACACAAAAGGCAGTGTCTGTCTCTCTCTCTCTCTCTCTCCCTCTCACACACTTTCTTTTTAAAGGATTAATAAATGGCTTTTTCCTCTAGTACTGTACATCTGACATGTAAAGTGGCTTTGTCACGAATCTAATCAATACATCAAAAGATTTCTAATAAGTTAATCTTTTTTTCTCTCCTCAAAAAAAGATTTAATCACTTAAAATGCCAAGAAGAGAGGAGCCCTTCTCTATGGCAATCCAATTAGTATTTTTTCTCACTACATTAATAGCTCGAGGGAGTGCAGACGACTGAAAAACGGCCTCACCTGGCTTCAAAGGGCATTAAGGACAACAAAGTCAGCAAGTGGCACCAAATAAGATCCTCAAGTGGGATTTTCAAAGGAGGTAGCCTAGGGGTCTAGGATGTAGGCTCTCAGGAGAAATAGTTAGGCAATTGTGGGTTCAAATCCGAGTTAAGCTACCCAGAAATCAGAGCTACGTTTCCTTTCACTAAGGTGCTCATTTGGCAGCAAGTGCACCGAGACAAAATTGTGGGATTGTATCAAATCCAAAAACGTCAATCTATCGATGTAGTGTTTCAGTATTGCTTTTAAGTGCCAAGGAATCATAAGCCTAATTAAGATACTAAGATATACGTCAACTTTTCAACCAACTGATCAAAATAAGTGTAGGACAGGAGGTCTCACTGGGCACCACTTCTAGGGATGTTCTACTTTCTGTTTTATGTTCAGGTCTGTGCCAGTGCAGGACTTTGACTCCAAAACTTCCTTAACGACTGTATGACAACAAGCCAGGAGTCTTTTAAGATGGAGCAGGACTCAGAGTTTAGTGGGAGAAGTTATTGCGTCACACACACGCACACATACAATACTATATATATAACAAAAACTAATGATATGATTTATTTAGCAGTTTCTTTGACACAGGTTTTTACACTTCGAGATAGGTTGCTGAAAACCAGAGGCAGGAACCGCCATCGTGCCCATTGATGCCCAACTCCAAAACCTCGTTGTTGTCCAATTATAGACTTTGTAATTGGCTTTTCTCAGTTTTCAGTTTTCATTTCTGTGAAGTATAATTCACGCTGAATAATTTGTAATCAAGAGTTGCCTTCAGCGCAGTGTGTTTTATTACTTGGACTATGAGTGGACCAGATGGGAGCCCTATACAACGTTAACTAAGTGGAGCCTGGGGAATTCGCTAATGTGTTCAGTATGTGTATTAGAAGATTACATCCTGGCTCTGAGCATTCTGTATGAATAATCATTATTATTCTTTAAAATAAAATAAACAGCGCTGTCTCTCATCCTTGTCAGTTTTCCTCTAGCCGTGCAAACTGATATCGGCGCACACACTACTTCTGGCACAGCAAGAGAAACAGTCTGGAACAAGAAAAGTAAATACCCATACTCGAGGAATTAAGTCCGTCTATGTCTGCTACAGATGATGAGAATTGGTTTTTGGGCTGTTTTCTCATGTTTCTCAATAGACGGATACACACTTAAGGGCCACCAAGACCATCACTGTGAGTGAGCATGAACAGCAACAATAATAATCCCATTATCAATGTATTGTGGCGGATAAAAGGCCCTTCTTCAGTATCGGGGGCCTCATGGGGAAGTTCTAACATGTTGCGGCATGTGCTAGGAGGGGCACTGGGCCCTTTCTCACCGTATCGACTGATGGAGGTGCGGGATATGCTGGCGGAGGGGGGGATGTTGTAGGACGATGTCTGTTTGGGGACCAGGGCCACCACGCAGCGGTCTGACACCTGGGAGAGGAAACAAGAGCACTGTTAAAACTCCGGTGGCGGCCCATCAGCTCAATGACGCTTAGGCAGTGAAGCACAATAATACATATTAAAGCATTAGCCAGTCGAGCAGGCAGGCGTCTAACGGGCACTATAATTAATGAAGGGCTTTTTAGGATTGATTAAAAAAAGAGGTGAGCCACATTGGCACATGCTTTCCTCCTCGAACGCCTCCATTAGCATGCTTCAGTCTCTTCCTTTAGCACTGCCTCAGTGCTATTCAGCATGAGGCAGACAGTTGCTGTTGGGCCTTACTTGCCACCTGTGCAAGGCTACCTATATCAGGACTTTTAATGCAGAGATCAAAAAGAAGCCAATCAGCAAGTACATGGCAAGACTGGACCTTAGATTCAAGTACCTTTTTGCTTCTATATCATTTTGAAATCACCTACAAGGTCTGTCATATCCTCCCAAGTTGAATTTCGAATAGACTCTAGTGCTAACACGGGAGGGATGTAGGCAACTTATACACACAATCTGACATATGCCTCGTCTTTTCTTGAAACGTGTCCACACCGCAAACGGCAGAGCTAAAGCATAGCAGGGAGATCCGATCTGATACCACTGCAGACTCACAGGCGACCTGGATCACTGTTCTGTGGACTGGACACAAGTTTGGTTTGACGCTTGACCTTGCTCAGCTCATATACAGGCACGTCCGGCGGGACGCAATTACCTACGCAACATCAAGGCTGACAGATGACAAGGCAGATCTGACATCATCAACAGAAGATGACACTGATATTTCAATAAAACGGGAACGGTGGGCCATCAATGAAGGTGATCCAATTGAGACTTCATGTCCACTTTATAAGCTTTCATTTTAAAACTTGTTTATACTTTACATATTTTTTTATGAACTAGGCCTCTATGAATTGCGACAGAACAAGCCATAAAACCTTTGCCATCCTTTGCACTGCAGTGCATATTTCAATCAAACTTTTATTTATAACACAAAACAAACAAAAACAAAAAACTTGCAAATGACATGAATCCTTTTTAGATGTCTAGCTCAGGCTGTTTTAATGACAGCCTGTAAAGCTGGCTAGCACCATAGATCACTTTTTACATCCCACTGCCAAAAACACCCTGGCATGTATTGTTCTCCATTCATCAACATCTGTCCTTGAGTTTGAAAGAAAGTCATCCGCAATTTCAACAACGAATTGTAAATAATAATAATAAATTAAATGAAACTGGGCAACACCAAACCGTGGAAGTGAAAATATTGGCCTATTAAACTTTTAATTATGCACACCAAATAAGTAACACCGATTGGCTGTTCACAACTATTCATATTGAATTAATATAGTATTACATTCAATTTCTCTCAACGTTAGGAGTTCAGCTCTAAATTTATTTTTTAATGCTGCTATATATAATATATATATTTTTTTTAGACAATTTCAGCACACTCTCATCTCCCTCATTGATCTCCTTCCCCCCCGAGAGACCAGCTGCTGTGAGGTGGGTGCTCTTCATTTTCACAGAAATATAATAAAGAAAGAACTCTCTATTCTCTACATTAATGTTCTGTTGATCGACCCCCCCCCCCGCCAACTATTCTTTGCTTAACTCAGTGAGGTACAGTACCATGTGTTCCCATTTTTCTGAAGTGACACACAAAAGATAACATTAACATTATGAAAGCTTATTTTTTTTCTTCTCCCCCAAGCACAATTGATTTTTTCCTTAGGTGAACAGAAAGCACCCAAGCAGGTACAAACCCCATTGAGTATTTCTCTATTAATACAGCTGCAGAAGAGAAATTGAAAATGCTAATGTCCTTTCTCTGGGGGAGCACATGTGTGTATGCGTGTGTGTGTGTGTGTGTGTGTGTATGCGTGTGTGTGTGTGTGTGTGTACGTGTGTGTGTGCCTGTGTCCTCGCATTACATGTTGGCATTTGGCTCTGCCCTTTTAAGATAATTAATAAACACCATACCCTGTTTTTGACATGGCACAGCGCGACAGACGCGAATGAAGTGCACAGCAGTACAGCTATGTCTTTGTTCGGGGTGTGTGTGAGGAGGTCTGTGTCTGTGAGTGTGTGTGTGGTGTAAGGGGGCAGCTGTTACAAAAAAGAAACAACAATAAAAATGTTTATTCTTTTCCTCATTTCAAGTTTGGCATTAATCTTCTTACTTTAATCCCTGTCACTCTCCCAGCACCTAATGACCAAGAATCCCCCCCTCAGCCCCCACAAGCATAGCGCCCCACTGCTCCCCTTCCCATATTCCACCCCACAGGGGCAACAGCACGCTCACCTTTTCAGATAATCTCTCCTAGGCAATATCAAGGTCGCAGCTTGGGTTTGCTTTCGGAGGGGGAGCTTTAATAGCCAGACTGGGGAGACACTTGAAAGGGGCTTGAAGAATCCTCTTTGAAATGCTGCCATTTCGCCCGGCTCTTGGAGGGAATGGAAATGCATTTTTTTTCTGCCTCTTCTTTTGCTGCTTCTTTTCTCTCCCCCCACCCCTCCCCACTTGGTTGCAGGTCTGCCTGTCTCTCCCTCCTGAACTGACAGTGTGTGCAAATAGTGGCTCCAGACAGCAAGCCTTATTATAGCTCCCCACACAGCAGCAGGTTTCTCTTCTACTCATTCTTTCCTTTCTCTTTTCTCTCTCATTTTTGTTTTCCCTCAACTGAATAATAATAGCATAAAGTGAAACCACAGTAGGAGATTTTTTTTTTCCTCTAAATAATTGAGATTGGTGTATTTGTCATTCAAGAAATAATCCAGGCGCATACAGATATCAACCAGGTGGGATATGAAGCCTTTTGTTGGGTACTGGTGTCTTCAGATCTCACAATCAAAATTCTCCTCTTCAAATAACAGCTGGACCATCTTCTGATCTTTGCCAATCTGCCAAAATGACTGGATGGCTGATATGCTGGCGAGATAGGACTGTACTGTTTTGTTGCACAGACATACAAAACTTTCAATTTTCAGAAGCAGCATTTGCCCATTGAATGCCTGCAATGGTAGCTCAGCGTTGGGGCAAAAATGATACAGATTCTCTTTCCGAGGCCTGCATATTATAATAAAAAAATAACAACAAAAGAAAACAACCGTGCCGGTAACCAACTACACCCTTTGAAATACAGCTCCATTTCCCTGTCAAGCGGCGTGATTGATATCCGATAGGTGAGAGACTCTGCTGGAATATGTCGTGCGGCAGTTCCGAGTTTCACCTCCTGCCATCTCGTCTTGTAACGTCTTTTCCGTTCCGCTGTGCGTGAATTTGCCAGCCGGCTCCAATGGGCTCTGTCAGCAGTGTGAACACATATTCAAAACCTCCCAGAAAATGTGGGAGAAGGATATTGTTCATTTCTTAAAAGAATGACATTAACAACAAACAGAGAGATTTATATATTAGTGTATTTGTCAGGATTGGTGACTTTGTTTATCCTTTTCTTTTTTTTTACTTATATACCAGTATGCACATTTACATACGGTTTTGTTATTCTTTATGAGCAATACTGGCTACTGTCAGACACTCGCTACTATCCTCTCAGCAACTTCAGCAGCCAGCCCCCATCTTCGCTTCTCCAGCCCAGATTCTTGCCTTAGCACACGTGGAGACAGTACAAATTGCTCTGGCTTTGACCTGTGGCCCTCTGTCCACTGAATCACAGGCGAAGTCATTCAAACGTGTCTCTCCTGTGACCCAGATTAAGAACATCCCGGAAAGGCACACAATTCACCATAAAAAGAGACTGGCTGTGAAGAAATGGTCTCTAAAAGTCACAGTCACCACACAAACAGTTGCTCGCAGCACTGGACACGCTTTATATTGGACTTTTCGACAGGGGCAAAGCAAGGTGTTTTAATATTGTTTGTGTGGCCTTACTGCAGTAATGCTCAAAGCCATACAATAACACGGCTGATTAATATGCATGCCTCTGAAACTAATAAGACTGTGTACACCACTGTTTTCATCTTCTCTTACTAGTCTTACTAATAATTTTATCTAGCACTAAATATGTATTCAAATATATATTTTGGCCAGTTAAGCACTGATGAAGGTTTTAAAAGCCTGGAAAGGAAGTTGAAGCAACATACCTTAAAATAGTTTCTTTCCGTTCATCAAACATCACCACAGCCCAATACCATACAAGGAGACAGAAGGCATGTCTAGACCCACACTTTAAGATCTGACACACTACAGAGACAAAGAAAGGTGCACCGTTGTTTATTAAATGCTTCTCAAACTCCTTGGGGGCCTCGCAAGTTATTATTCCTCGCCTCCCCCACCCCTGCCTGAAGCGGCCTCCCTTCTCCTCCCTACGTTTCTTTATTTAAATTTTTAATCTTCTTTACCGATCTCACGCCACTCAAACCTTGAAATTGGAAATTCATTGAATTTAGCCCCCCGTTCTGCAGAAGCCCCATGAGATCTTTCAGATCTCTTTTTACATAATGCCATTCACCAGCTACAAGGTTAACGGTTTCACCTCTGGAGATGGTAAGAGGAGAGAGAGAGGCAGGGAGCGGGAGGGAGAGAGAGTAAGGGACAGAGAGGATTAGATGGAAGGAAAATGAAAGGAAAAAACAAGCACAGCTACAGTGCGGTTCTTGGACTCGGGATAAAAATGAAATCAGTATTTGTCCACTTCTTAATATTTAATAGCAGACCCTTGTACGGTGAAGATTGAAGTCATATTTGAAGAGGCTGATGCAATCTTGATTTAGAATTTTGTTCTAAGGAAAATGTCTATTGTCACTCAATTATGCTCAGTTACTGTAATGTACATTTTTGATGTCCAGCGTTAAATTTATATTGTTGAATAAGTGTGAATTACACTTTAAAGCCCTGCACGTGCGAATCATGATAATCCAAGTAGGTTAACCACAAACGGGACACTTTTGGATAACAGAGCACAGTCATCGTGAGGATCATAAATTTTAATGTGCAACCAAATCCAAGGCTGCTTGCACTATACTTGAAGCATTATGTGAGAATTAGCAAAGTCACTGAATACCTTTCAACATCTGCCATTAACTCTGCATATTTTACACCCTGATTCTTCCTCCTTTTTTTATGCTTCTTCACTATTTTCACTCAGTGAGCAAATTGTCAGCAGGCTGATGTTTAATGAGGTGTGCTGCCATTCGGTCTGTCACTGCGCTGAGCCAAACGCGACGGAGTGGCAGCCTCTGTCATAGCGGCAGCTGTAACCGCACACACTGCTCTCTCGCTTAATCCTCCTGGCAGGCAGGCAATCCTCTGATTTTCATTCACCTCCTCCTATATGCTTAAATTGCCTACCTCTTTGTTGTCAGTACATTTCTTCACATTTTCTTTTTAAAACCCTAAGAACCAGCCTCTGCACTCTTTCTCTTTCCTTTTTAAAGACTTGTTTTTTGCAGTGTAAACATTACATGCAAATTCTTACATTCAAACGATCAATGGTTTTAAGACCTGTTTTTTGGGGGGATTTGCACCAGTTGCATTAATGCTACTTGATTCTTAATAGCCTACAGCATCTCCTTTGGCTGTCACCGCTTCACAAAAACAAAACTAAAGGAAAAAAACTAAAAGCTGCAAAACAACAAAACAAAACAAACACACAAAAAAGAAACTGCTGTAAATAAATATCCACGGATGAAAAAATACTTTATTTTTATTATCTGGGAAATATATTCTGTTCACATTTCAGGACTCCGAGAATGATGTTTTTTCAAGCTTTTCATCTGTGTTGTGAGAAAAGAGGCAAGTAGGAAATAAGAAGGAACTGGGGAGGGGAGAGGGCTTTGAAAATGCCTGGAGTTAAAAGGTTAATCCATAAGAGTGAGTCTCCAGGTAAAAAAGCAGAAGCAGTGAGAAAGTGTGCGGTACAAAGGGGCTCATTGTCTGTCTGAGCACATTTACTATATATATGAAACCCCCAGCCCTATGAGCTCTTACATTATGCCTGTTTGCCTCTCTCCTCTTCCTCATAACGCTGTGCCTGTCTGTCACAGGAGAGTACCCCATTCCCCCACCGCGCACAAACAGACACAGATTGCCCGGCTCTGGCACAGACAGCAGAGGCAGTCTTCGGGCAGCCTGAGTCTCCTGACACCATCATGGGCGCCAGTGACCCTGGCATGCATAAAAAATCATGTGGTTTGAAAACCACACGATCGGTATGGAGTTTCAACTTGGAATTAGAATAAGAGAAGAATGTAAACCTCTGACCTCTGAGGAACATCATTTGTATGTATGTATGTATGTATGTATGTATGTATGTATGTATTTCTCAAATGTACTTTGGGAGTAGAAGGATTAAATGTGACCATCCTTCAAAATAAATAATAGTTTAGTGCATCGAATTGATGGAGAGCAGAACAGGATTGAATCATAAATAATGCGATGAACCTACTGCCCCCTCAATTGAACCTCATTGGCTAGTCTGGTGGATGTTTTGGGTTATGCTACCAGGTGAAAACTGGATATTTTGCATTCTATCTTCTACTTATTTCCTCTGAGGAATTAGATGAACTAACTGGACAACCTTCCAATGGGTTTTTACAGCAGTGCAAGAAAAGTGCAGTTCAATTTTACTGTCCAAATAAACACAAGCTTATATTCAAAAGAATAAATAAAGTGACAAAAACTATTCTACTCATTCAGTTGCATACCCATGTCTCTGAGTGCCACACTTTACTCCAAGCAAAGAGATTTTAAATGTAAATTACATTACTTTCCTACTATTTTCACTCCTGGCAAAGTGCAATGGGAGCGCAGTGAGGCAGGGGTCAAACCCTGGCACTTCCTGGGTACCGAGGGACAGGTCACTGCAGGAGAATGTCTGTGGAAAAGTTTCCTGTGCCTGGCATCAGTGGTGTGAGGTCGAGCAGCATCAGATAAAGACCACCGAGTGAAAGTCTGAAAGGCCGAAGTGATGTGAGAGCCGGCGGGTGTCGTACCTGATAGTGCATGAGGGTGTTGAGGCGCTTCCAGTCATTCTCGATCTTGGTGGTGATATCTTCATCCTGCAGCACCACCCGTGCCATCCTGCCCTGACGCCACTCTGCCAGGGAGAATGCAGCCAATCAGAGACTTGCAATGTGTCAGAATGAGTAAGAATGTCTGGTTCTCAAGCTCCTCAAAGCCACAGTCAGTCTCTTCCGGGCAGTCACCTATTCACTCCACTAGCACGACATACTGTAAACACAGTCAAGTTTCCTTAACTCCCTACACAAGGACTGCACTCCCTACATAAGGTATGTAATATACACCAATGTTACAAGTGTCAAAGTGTTTTTGTATTTCTTTCCTATTAGCTCCAGTGTAGAAAAACCTTCCTCTGGGCAATGGCGTCTCTCACCTCTGCAATAAAATAGCAATGTGAAAAATAGAATAACGTGTATTGATTGTCTGACAAGGTCTCCTCGGGTACACGCAGAACACAGAGTGAGAAAACAGACCCTTATGATACATGTGTCTCTTAATTTAGCAACCACGACCGCTATTGTCGCCTTAACTTGGGAATTCAAATAAATATGATCAAAGTGCAAAACCAGAAGGTCAAAAATATACAACAGCACTGTTTTTGAAGCCTATTTTATGAAACATGACAGACCTCTGTGTTTGTACAGCAGTGGGTTTCTACTATGTATTTGTTGTTCTACAAGAAGATGCTTGTACTGTCTTGGTTAATAGGAGGCAGTTTTACATTAACACAAGTAATTTGTATTGTTATATTATTTTGATAAAAGTGCAACATCCTTAGCTTGGGTAAATTGTAAATTGTAAATGGTACATATGATTTAAGAAAAACAAATGTGTTTTTTGAATTCATTATTAGTTTTTTAATTTAAATTACCAAAGCTGTGAGTGTGCCACCTCCTATCCCCAATGTGAAATACAAAGCAACCAAACACAGATGTCTTCCATTGCTTAGCGAAATCCATTAGGACTTGACAGCAATAGCAAAAGCCTTGGAATACAAATACAAATCTCAAATCCGTATGGTGCCTTCCTGGGTCTATACTTTATTCTAGAACAACAAAGACCATCAGGAAATCGAGTTAAATATGGTTTAGTTCGTTTGTTTCTGAGCCAATACAAAACATTCAACCTGCATCCTGAAATGCAATTGATAATACTGCAGACTGCATTACAAAAACATTGCCTGTCAAAGGTAATAACTGCCTATATTTTCAGTGTGTTTTTGTTATACATATAATAAGTTATAGGAAAGTGGGAATTGAAAAATATCCAAGAAATGTAAGATATTACATGGTAGCTGCTGTAGATCTAGTATGTTTATAACACATAGCTGGAAAACCAGTCCCGTACGAGGTAGTGGTTATTCGTGGTTGTCAGTGGCATACTGTTGCTTTACAAACAATTCTCTCATGTGTTCGCAATAAATTCACATTCGTTGAAAGAGAATTTCAGAGATCTTGAAGGGAAGTAATATCCTGTTGAAAAAATAAAAAATAAAAGGAGCCTGGCAGGAGAAAGCCTGACAACTCATCAAATAGTAAAATAATCACAATAAAGAGTTGGCGTTGGTCTGGCGGCAATCATGCGGAGTGTAATCATCGATTTTCTCCTCCGTGTCGACTGGGCTTTATTACCGTCTGTTATTGCTAATCACACAAGCCCTCACAATATATATATATTGAAATATTTAGATATTTCTTCATCCCTTGAATCCTGTACATAAAGAATAATTAGACACACGAAAGAAGCACCACTGATCTTCCCTGGTTGGACGAGCAACATAAGTTGACTTTTTAAAATTGGAATTCTTTCATCTCCACCCCAACGCTGCTATCTCTTTACAAACAAATATAGTGGATTGTAGTGCACAATAGCAGCTCTGTCTTTATACAGTCTTAAGTCTCTTTGTTCGGCTCCTTTTAATAGTGCATTTACTAGCTACTTTTTGAGCATTGCCATCAGCCAGGTGGTCCAAATGCCACAGTCGCACGCGCACAGTCTATCAGTTTGTCGGCACATCAATCAATCAGCTAGTGTGTCAGTCCATCTCTAATCAGCCAGCGTGTTTGTGAGTTGGTCACTCGCTCACTCTAAAGTGTCAGTGCACCAGTTTGGTTGCTCTAACCAGTTGGCGTGTCACGTTGGTCATACAGTCAGTGAGAGCCCGCCTGCCCTTACCCAGGTCCATGTCCACAGCGCGGGGCCTCTGAGAGTAGGGCATGTTCTTGTAGACCGCGTCCAGGATCTTCTCCTTCACTTGTGTGATGGTGTCGCAGTTGAGCACCTTGACCGGGATCTCGGGGCTGTTCTCGTTGTCCGGGTTCACGCAGTTCAGGATCTGGGGGGAGGGGGGAAGAGAGCCGAAGTGAGATGGTGGGCGGTGGGGCTGGCCTGGTCACACTGGCTGGGCCCTGGCACTGGCGCCAGTCTCCACAGGAGCCCCTTATTGGAGTCTGCTTCCACCTTCACAGGCGCTCTTAAAGGCTATTTCCGCGCACGCCGGCTTCTGAAATGTAATTTCACACATACGGCAGGAAACCAATTTCCAGTTCTAGCAGGGTATTAACAAGTAATAAGCCAAATTCCATGTCAGAGCAATCACAGTGTTGTCATTTTTCCACTATTTGATTTTCCTTTCACCCTCCTCCACTCTCCTCATTCTTATATGAGTAGCGCTATGAATGCAACTAATAAACACCCAAAACATTGAAAAACCAGAGCACGTCCCTGTAACGGAGTCTATGTATAAACTAAAGGTTTTCAAATACCTTTTGTTTTGCTTAAACAGAGCAAGCAGATGTACTTCAGGAATAATATATATTCATATTTTATTTATACATAAGTTCTTGTGAACACACACACACACATCTATATATATATATATATATATATATATATATAAAGGTTAGTGGATGTGTTGCAGATGATATAATGCAGGAAACTTGAACCCTACTGTAGCTCGACTGCTGGACTAGTACAGAGAAATAATACACACAGAAAAAGCTGAATGTGTGTGAGTTGTTGTTATGCCAAGGCCATGCTGAGCAACAGTGCATTTACCCACCCCAGCAAGAAAAGTAATTAGTTTCAACTGCAGTGACCAACATCTGGGATATGTACTACCCTTTCCAATTACAACCTTGCCACTGCCACTGGCAACACTTCTGTTCAGCTGCATCCACCGCTTGGATGGAAATAAATGAGAGCTGTGATGGAAAATAGCATCGGTAGTTGTACTGTGGCAGAAGACGAATATAGTCTGTACAGACTGAAGTGTGTGTGTGTAGTCAGAGCAGCATCAAAATATCAAACAAAAACACTCTGAAGGTCCTCCTTGATTATCATTAAAAAAATAAGCAAACGTGCATGTCTTTTCACTCACTGCAGAGGTTCAGGAGTTGTTAAAGTTAAATTATAAAGGCAGTTATAGGGAATTCCTAATGTCTCAGAGAGAGAGAGAGAGAGAGTTAGGGCTGGGTCCACTGACCAGGGTCTTGTACTCGATCTGCTGGCGGATGAGCTTGTCTTCACTCAGGGAGTAGCGTGCCTCTCCCGTGATGGCGTCGATGGGTCCTTTCTCCATCTGCTGCTTGATGGCGCAGTACAGCATGAACAGAGGCTCCCCGGCACACTCCTGAGACACAGAGCAGAGTGAGAGGGGGGCTGAAGGGGCCAGGCAGTCACGCAAAAAACACACAAATGTGATCACACACGCGTGTGATCGCTGACTCCCCCGTCAGTGTTTTCCGTCACACGACATTCTGCACACTTCGCATGCATATACGAGATGAATCACCAACATACATGTTCAGATCTAGGAAGTCTAATTATGTTTTTTGCGTAGCCGTCTCGTTGCCTGTCTGTCTAACCATCTCAGTATTTTTTATTTTTCTTTCTCCATTCTGTGTAAGCATAGGGAATTTCTCTTTGAAAGCTTTTTTTTTTTTGGTTTGTTACATGTCACACGAACTGAACTCTCCATCGTCTGCAACCCCACCATCCCTACGCTGTCAGGAAACAAGCAGTTGGAGTGGTGATGGAGAAGGGGGGTGGGGGGAGCTGCAGTAATGATGGGAACTCCCTAGACAGGTGTATCAGAACGCCTGCTGGCAACCGCCTCAATCTGTGTCCTTTCTTGCCCCCTGCCACTGCCACACATGCCACCCACCTCCCACATACTGCCCACTCTGGTCCTGCCAGCCGGCCTCTCCACTGTGCCCCAGCCCCCTGCCCTGCTGACACATGGAATCCAAACTGACCCCTGGTGTCCCCACTGCTGGGATGGCTGTCCTGTCCACTGACTGCCTGTTTGTGCTGCAGCAGCCAAAGCTTAGCTTTTACACACAGTCAAAGCAGTTTTCAGAGGTTTCAGTCCCTTAAGGATTAACATACTTTTCTTTGGTATTCTAGCAGATAGTATAAGGCACTTCTTTTCATCTGTCACCACTCCTAGGCAATTACATCTCCCGACTATTCAGTTTCTATTTAATTTCAAATTCTGAAATTAACTGTAGATAGCTGGTCAATGGTCCATATGAACAGATTTTGCTGACTGTTACTACAAGGTAGCCAACTGAACTCCACAGCCATTAACAGGGGTTAACTGTGAAATTATCATCATAATTTTAGTGACATTGCCTCATGACTTGTTCTTGCATTTATTTAGCATAGGAGTTTTGACATGGTTTTACTGTGGTTTCACAGTGGCTGCCTATGGGTTCAACATGCTGTGCTGTACTACACTACACTGGATCGTGAGTAAAACACTATTTACTGTATTAAATGTCATTATCAGGGTATTCCCATGTCCCAATGTAGTAAAGTAGTGAAGAGATGTTGAACACTAACCCCATTGAAAAGTTATGGATCAACCACAACAAAACCATGATAAAAGTGCATACATCCAATGGTGAATTTATATAAAACAGCCTGATTGGTGCCAGATATACTTTAAATCCCCACAAGTGCAAGGTCCCGGCATACAGGCCTCTATGCGTTTCCAAAATAGACCATAAAAACATCCATAACCAATCCCCTATCAGCAAACAACGCACAGACAGAAAATGTCACACGGCAGAAAAAGCCGACCTTCCAATATGGCTCCATAAAATTGTGACACTTCAGAGAGTTTGGGAATACACTGATAAAAAAGAATTCAAAACAGATATTACAGCTTAACTGTGTATACCTTACTGCACTTTCTTATACCACTTAGATTCCTGTGAATGAAAGTGTTGCTGGCAAACATATGGATTGCCTGAAGTAATAAATGTCTATGTGTAAATTGAGCATTTCAGTTTTCATCTTACAAATCCTTCTATATACTTATGTTGAAGACATAATTGTAGATAGAGAATGTGCACAACATTTTCTAATCAAAGCAATTGTGCTAAATGATGCATTGCTGTGAATTGCACATATCCTGATTTTATAAAACCATCTTGGGAGGTATGTAAACAGAGACATGAACAATAACAGAGGCGACCATGTTCAGGTCAAAAGAGTTACCTTGAGGAATTTGTGTAGTAGGAAGGCAAACCAATTGGTTAACATCTTCTCTGCGACGGACTCGGTTCTACAGAAACACGGGAGACAAACAAAAAGGTCATAAATACAAACTGTTTTTTATTTATTTTTGTATTAGATTGAAAAATCAATTGTTATACCAAAGACAAGGTCAACCTGATTTCACTTCACTGACGCAAGAAACCATGTAGTGCATTAGAAAGCATTCCTTGCTGAAACATTTGCCTTTACTGGGAAGAAAGTGCGGCCTACATTTTTTTTTCTGTCTTTTCTTCCGCCTTAAAAAGGTCAAATTCATATAAATACCAAAAAAGAGTTAATGCATACTGATATCTTCAGTTGTTCCATTCGGGAGTTCAGGGCAAATTTCACAGGGCTTCTCTCAAAAGGTTGTAAATCACAAAGACACAGACAACTATGTCATCTCTACTGTCTCCAACTGAGTCATACAGCGGCTTTAAATATCCCCCTAATAGGAAAAAAAATAAAAGCTAAACTTCACAGTCGGCTCAGGGCAGCCTTTACTGAAAAGACTTCTTCTCTTTTCAAGCTCTGCTGTGGAGGACAGAGAGAATACAGCGCTAGAGAGGAGGACTGGGTTGAAGGAGGGCCGTTCCTTCGGTGGGCTGACTCAAGCAGCTTCAAAAAACCCAGAGAGAAAGGGAGAAAATGTTGTTTGTTTAAGAAAGGACCAAATAAGAAAAAGAGAAAAAAGGGAGGGATTTCTAGATGGACCAGTTCATAAAGATGAAAAGACATGAAAGGGTTAGTCTGTACTCAAGAGGACTCGATGTGCTTCTGAATACAAATGTTCCCCTATTTATCACATATAAGGCTCACTGCTCGAGCTATTAACGGCACAGACTGGCTCAGTTTGAAAAGATCATTCATTCATTCATTTTTTCCTTTTTCCGTCTAATAAACAGTACGTGCAGCTGTTGGCAAGTCTGGGAACCTAGGTATTCACAGAGAGACAGCCATTCGAATGTAAATTGACGAGGGAGCGCCAGTGCGTACAAGTCTCCATTATTACCACCTTTCGTCTTCCCTCCTGCCACAATTTAACACATGCAAATTGTATGCTTCCTTGAAATACTACAGAAGCTTACCATACAAAAGCTTTGACATCCCATCACCTGGACCCCCCCCCCCGATTTACTCCTTTATCCAGTTTCCCTCCATCGCAGAAACACAGACACATACCAATCGGCTTGCTGGCAATTTAGTCTCCGACATATTGGGAAAATTACCCCCCTAATGCAGTCGAAATCACTGGTATTTCACAGCAATCATACAGCCGGCCCTATGATTACAGCCCAGAAATTGCCACCCTGCTTTCCGTGGCCTATGGCTCATAATGCATTAAAAGCTACGAGCGGATCTGTTACACATTAATAATTGCTGGTATTAAAACTCCCAACCACGGTCATGTTAGCTATTCAGAGAGGAGCGCATAAACATGTCTGTTATTACTATTAGTACCAATGATACTAGTAATAGAACTGGCATATAATTATTATTGTTAGTTGTACTCATAGTTTAAGTAATGGGACTGGTATATATTTATTAGGTACTGGTATTATTGTTAAGCCTTAGACAAGGTGGCGATACTAGTCTGTAAGCCCACTCAGCGTGAATAATGAATTGAAACCTCAGAATGGCAAAGGTCTCGTTTACTGTAAAGCGGGACCACTCTGGTACTTGACAACACAGTGTCGAGTGCAGTGAACGCTTTACAGTAATCACACAGTTGTTTTAAGGGGTATCTGTGCTAGACTTATAGATCCTTCCTTAGCCACTGTTGGATAATCACGTTTTTGTTCTTTTGGCACCATTAAAATCCTACAGTTTTCATTGATCTGTATGAAACAGAGTCTTGAGCTGCTCAAGCAACTGGTTTGGCATCACATCGGACAAAGGAATAGAAATCGTTAGAGTAGATTTGAAATTTGCTGCCATCCATTGTCATTGTGTGACTGGAAATCGGACCGTGTCGTGACACTCCAGTTCATGGTCACACTAGGGGCTGGTGCTGGCCTTCCTTCACTCTCCAGATCCCAGGATGTTTTTTGAAGGCTCGTCCTGTTGTGTGGCACATGTCTACATTATGGCGTGGCACGTGACTTCTCCATTAGGCTAAATATAGCTACTTCCCTGTTCTGTATGTAGTCATATAATAGAAAAAAAGTAATAGAATTTGATAGAAAACATTTTGATACACAAAAAATGATTTCTACATTATGTTAATATATTGAAAAGAAGCTGTGCGACCATAATTTAAGAGCTGCTCAATTTGATGCATTACAAGAAAAGCTGTTTGACTCATACAGACAGAATATGCCTGACATCAGTGGGTAACAGGCATATATATTCTCATCAACTGGCACTTTACTGCAAAACTCCTTACAGGATCTACCTTCATTGCCAGGGAGGACCATTACGGACCCTGCCAATGAGCTCTCTAATAACTGCTGGTAATTCAGCCATCTGTATTGAGATCATCCTTCTCGGCAAGCTCCTGAAAAATACATTTTAAAGCCCAGAGATCTTTCTTTGAAAAAGAAAGCACAGGGTAATCTCAAAAAGAACTAACTAAGTAGAGTTTCCCATTGTTAGCAGAGAGGGAACGTGCTGCAGGTAAATGGAGTCTATTAAAGAATAAATAAGCACAGGTGGTCCCTAAGAAGGGAATAATAAACTCTATACAATATAATAATAAATATATAATAATAAGAGAATAATAAACAGAGCTTTGGTATTAGTGATAAATAAGTTCAAGTGCTGCATTAAGAAACATCTGGAAAACAGCACACCAGTCACAGCACATTCCTCTGATAAACCATTACCACGGTTTGAATGGATTGCAAACTTATTAAAAAAAAAAAAAAAAAAACACAGCCCGGGGCCATGAAGCTGCTTCATTTTTTACCAAGTATTATCTTTAGAAATAAAAAGGGAGAAAGAGTGAGTGCACAAGAGAGAGAGAGGGTCTGGGAGAGTGCAAGATCAATTTAGCATACTCGAGTTTCCACTGCATGGAAATTTGGCGACAGCTGCCCCAGTATGCAGCTGGGCTTTTTGCAAATGGTTTCCGAGCTCATTAAAAATTGGAGACTGTGCGGTAGACCCCTCTACCTGTGGCGTTCGGATCTGCCCCTTGCTCGTAGCGCAGGCCCGCTAACAGAAAGAGTGATCAACTGCCAGTAGTGAAAAGACACGACAAAGTGACAAAGGAACTGCATTACAAAAGAAAAGAAAAAATGTGTAGCAGGCGTCACACAGCAATCTCTCTGTGGGCCATTTATCTAAAGACAAGAAAAGAAAAGCCAAAAAAGAAAAAGAATATTCTGTGTCTGAACTTAGTCTTCTATTTGCTCAAGATTTTGGAATATATCATTTAAACTACAGGCAGTGTTCTGTTTGCATAATTTGATATAATGGAGTGCCGAAGTTACCGGCAGTATTATGAGACACTGCAGTGATGACGGTGTATTTTTGAAGCACAGACGGCTGAAACTGGTGCTCATATTTATTCAAGACTTTTCTTTTAACACCACAGAACAAACAGACACAAAAAACCAACTAATGATAAACCCTAGTTTAACCTCGAACATTCAAATATAATACATACACACAAATATGCCTGCCTCCCCTTGCAAAACAACATCAACCACAAAACAGGTCTGTCCTAAGGATACAGGTCCAAACCTCTGCCTGCTGTGCAGTAATGCAAACCAGAAGACAACACAACTATAGCCGATGCTTAACCTTACACCTTAATGGGTAATCAATATAATACATCATTCCGCAACCCATTTTGTGCCTGTCTAACACTAGCATCCTGGAGGGTTTGTCAGACTGTATAACTTAATTTACATTTCACAATAAGTTAGCTTAATGTGATGGCAAACATTGACATTCAACATCACATTCATATATCAAATGGGACCTTACTGGATCGCCAATGCAAACAGGAGAGAACAAAATGAGCTTAATCAAACAGAGCACAGTGAGTGGATCGATTATTGTCTATACTTCTAAATATAAAGTACGCATACAATATCTTCAAACATTATCTGGCGTGCATTTATTTTATTATATATTTTTGTCCTTCATTGTCCACCTCTAGTGCAAAACAAACCCCCTTGCTTTACTCCCGTGATGCCTCACCCCCACGAACCTGCGGGAAACATACTTTTTTCCTCTCAGTATCTCTGTGATACAAATGATAGAGGTTATTTTCAGCTCCACTGGTATGCCTTTCCAAAAATCTGCCAGGGTGCTCAGTGTGTCTCGGAAACACAGGTGTATTTGCCAGTTGTCATTACGATGACCACCATCGCTGTGTTTTCAGTCTCAGGAGGAGCTGTGTGAAAACCTGTTTGAAATGTTCATAAAGCAGGCCTAGAGTTACCTTGCTACCTATTGCACAAGAAAAAGCATTCACTCCTATATAAAATTGTAAGCGGAATAATCAGTCATCAAAATGGCTCAAGTATGTTTAGTGTTTCTTGTTGACATTTTATCATTTTCTTCTGGTTTCCGGCCCAATCCTTCCCCCGAGGACATCCCTGATCTTTTTCATGCTCGTTCTTATTGAATTATTTTGTTTTAAATTAAAAATCAAGTTACTGCTCGTCTATAATTCCAACATGCCCCTCCACCGTGCCTGCACACATCCCTCTCTCTCTTCACCTTGTCCCCCCATTTAGAAAACACCCACAGAAAAATCCTGTAAGAGGCTCCTTCCCCCTGAAAGATTGACCCTTCGTGTTCCAACTCACAGCTCCTCACCTTTATTTAACTGATTGAAATCAATGCCTTTGAATATGAAAGGAAAAGGAGAGGAGTGTGGGAGAAATGTTAATTACCGCGAGTGCGCTCTCTGCATGTCTAATGCACCGATAACCCAGAAAAAACGCTGCGGTGAAGGAGATCAGACGCACTCCTTTAAAGGTACAGGATCACTGCGCTCGCTGCGGCCGTCTGATCTGCAGGCCTGCGACACGACCAGAGCGGGAGATTTCTGTATTGTAATGCGGCCCCCTCGAGAGAGAGATCGCTGCAGGGGACGCGCCACAGAGCATAAAACGGAGCAGACGTTCACACAGTAGCCTCTGGTACATTGGCCCTAGTGCAGCACAATGTAGGGCCTTCATGCAAACGCTCATGTCGGGCTAGAAAAAAGCCTGACAGCTCTACCGTGCTCGAGGCTGCTCTTTTTAACACGGAAAGAATGTGCTAATAAAGAGTCTTCGCATCCCATCTCATGCCATTCAAACTGACTGTTAAAAAATAACCACAGTTTCATTTTGTGTTACCCCCACTCCGGCCTTTCTACCGTGTTTACAGATAATTTGCTACAGCAGAACACAAGAACACAAGAAAGGACACAGATCAGAAAAGGATATTGAGCCTCGTTTGATTGCTAGTGGTTTAATAATTTTAAATAATTAAATAATTTTAAATAATTGTTTTCTGGGAGGGGTACAAAAGAAGTACAGCCACAGGAGTATGTTTTAATTCATTGGCACAGTGGGAATAAACGAGGGAAACTGATTTACCTGGTGAGAGGGTTTAGGAATTCTTCATCTGACTACATTTGTAGGGTTCATCACGTGAACCAGTTCTACTAATTTCTTCCCACTTTGGCCGATTAATCAGCATTGACTTTTCCAGCTGTTCATCCACTACAGGTGTCAATCAATTACATGAAGGCCATTCTGTAGCCATCCCAGAATGCACCACTCAAATAGTGCATTTATTGTTTTGTGTAGCACTATGAGCACCAACTCCCAATACTTCATGAAATGCCATTAAGTCTGGACTATGTAGACAGCAAATATAAAGGATTATCCTTTCTATAAAACAAAACAACACTTTAATAAGTGGAAGCCTGACATTTACATTACAATTCGGATATGAACTTGGGTTTATATTGACCAAATCATAAAAGGAGAAAAATATATCCTGACATACGAAAAAGCATTCCTGCACGGTGTGCGCAGTGACTTGAGTGCATGTTTGTTGTAACACAAGCTTCTCACCACAGAAACTGGATGAACAGTGGTAACATGAGTAATTATTTATAGCAAGCAGCTCCACTTCAAAGGAACCGGAGCTATGAAGGGTGTCAAATCCCCGGTTCCTCGCTCAGTGTTGTCTGTTCAGTTCTCATCAATACACAGCGTCACAGCTCCTGTTTACACACTGGGACTCTCCCTCCCTCCCCAAACACCAGCACTGATTATCAGAGCATCCATAACGGCGCTGAAGCTGAAACAGTGTGGTTTCCAATTGAATAATTACATTTATTTACCTTTAACTGCTCTCCCACTCTCTCTCTCTCTCTCTCTCTCTCTCTCTCTCTCTCTCTCTCTCTCACATAATCAAATGTGAGACAGGTGCATGTTTTGTAAGCGATGTAGAGCAGGGTCAATTTGAAAATAAATGATTGGGTTCTTATTGGATCAAAAACACAAACCCCAGGACTCTGTTTCGGCTCAGTATCTGGGCTATCAACATCCTCGACTTAACAATTCAAATGTTCTCCCAGAAGGAGAGAAAAAGATCCCTCACACAGCAAAATAAGGTACAGATAATGAAATTAGAGCCCTCTGCTCTTTCGGTTTCCACCACAGCAGAAACGGTTTGCCTGTGTGGCTTCATTCAAAGAGCAAGTCAGACAGAATAAACAAACGTGATAAAACACGGCCTTCTTGAGATGGCTGCTCTTATTAGTGCGCTCCCCAAAAGCCTCAAGGTTACGAGGCTTTCATTTTTGTCGGCGTCAAAATCCATCTCTATTACATTTGTCTATAAATGAAATCAAAACAGCTGCTTTATTTCTCATTCAATGTTCCACGTCTCATCCAGCTTTTAGCAGAGAATGGGAAAGAAACAGGGAAAAGAAGAAGAAAAAAAAAGCATTGCAAATCAATAATCCCTAATGCTTAAAAATGAGTGTAATCTAAAACTATAGAATACTTAGCCTCAAGCTTCTTTGAGGGAAGGCTCGCGAAACCCCAGGAGATTACAGTATTATGTTCCTGCTAAAGAAAATAATGAAAAATACTAGCCTGTAACCGTCCGTCTGTCATTTAAGAGGAACAGTGTAATCTCACTCAATATGCCTCAGTTGATTCTAGGATTATCATGTTTTATTTATGTATTTACTTTTGCTGTAAACTCCCACCATTAAGATTAATAACACAGGAGGAAATTAGCATCAGACAGAGAGCTCTACCCAGGAGAAATGCTGACAATCTCGAAAACATAAAATAAATTAGTTTGTGTGTTACATAAGACTGCGTTTAGGTAGCAAAACTCTAAATGGCATATTTGAACTGTCAGTCTTGCCTCCCTCTTAATGCTTTGTTGTTTTTTCTTCTTTGTTTTTTCTTTTGGGGGGTGGGTGGGGGGATTTTAAACAGCATTGAAGTAACAACTGTCTCTTGCTTAACCCCTTCTAAGATTTAATGAGCCCACGTCAGGAAAAAGTCACTGCACACGCCTCCCTTTAAGAGTTTACCTGCCTGCTTTCTCAAACAGCCCCAAGAAAACACAATTTTCAATTGGAATTGTATTTCTCTAAACTTCAGTTGTTGTTAAATGTTGTTTAACCGGCACACAGTCTAAAAGTAGACTGCAAAACAGAAATACTGACTGAGAGCTCAGGGGCCTCTCGCCTCTCAATGTGTTTGAGTGTCTGGGAGTGACGTCACCTTGGCAGTGTCATGTTCACAAGACGACCGGAGACACAGAGAACCTATTTCACAGCTAACAGCAGAATCTGCAGCCCTTGTGATAATGCCCATAATCTGAAACTGTGAGAACTGGACATGCTTTAAATGGTTTTGTACATTTTGTTTTCCTTTCCAAAGAACACATCAGCAAAGGCTAGAACAAGAGGAAAGTGTAGGAAGGATTCAGTGGAGGGATAGCACTGTGCTTATGGCTACATTTCCCAGAGTTGCTCTCTCTCTCTGCCAATTCTGCATCCCCTATTCCCTCTCCCTCCCTCTCCTTAAACTTCTCTCCATCTCTCTCCTCCACCCTTTCCCCCTCCACTTTCCCTGCCTCTCTCTCTCTCGCCCTGGTGGAGAGACTGACCTCCTCAGCAGCAGTTTGGGATGATTCTTGCTCTCCAGGTTCTTCTCGATGAGGTCCGACAGCAGGTGCTTGAGCACGTCTGTGGCGTATTCCAGCCGGCCCTGCAGCGCGGTCATGATGAGCGAGGCCACATTGCCGCGGTCCCTCATGGAGAAGCTGCGCTGGAGCTCCAGCGTGCGGATGAAGGTCAGCAGGAACACCTTGTTGTTGATGAGCTGGCCGAACATCTTCAACGCTTTCTCCACGTTCAGCTGCCCATTCCCAGGGACCTGTGAGGAAAACACAGGGTTATGAGGGTTCCCACAATGCTTCGGTCTGTTTTATGACCCCTCAACACCAGCAGTTTTCTGCTTCCTTTTTATCCCCTTTCAATTCACTGCACATTCTAATATGCAGATTTATCCAAATGTAAATATGAGCAGCTGTGTTTACCAGCCATGTCAAGATTTAGTACACTACTGTCTACCACTGTCACGTTAATGCACTTTGTCATCGGTTTCAATGGTGCCTGGGAATCCTGGAATTACTGCTGGTCCATTTTACACCACTACTGATTGACATATAGTCAGAGATATCATTTTTAAAGAACACATTTTCAGATTGCACCAGTAATATAATAAAATTACCACTGGCACAAGTTTGACTTGCCATATGAAAATGAGCAACCTTCACAAAGATACCATTGTCTCTCTGTATACTATTTCTAAAGAGTACCACACTTGCTCACTGACGGTTTTCCCTTTGGCCCCAGAACGGCCTCTCTCGATACCAAGCCCTATATAATGCCAATCCCTTTTCCTGCCAAATGCAATGCCAGTCACAAACTTGGCAGTATAATGAGAGAAGAACTGTAATACAACTGTGACAAAAATACTAAGCAAAATTACTGAAATGGGCAAAACCCATTGGGATCCAGTGGCTTTACCTAGCGGGGCCTGATGTGGACCTCCTGTGGGAACTGGGATATTAAGTGGTTTCGTGGGAAGGGGTGGTATTTTTACTGTAGCTGGTCTCTCACCTCCAGCTCCCTGAGCACCGGGTGGTCCTCGATGCCGGGGAACAGCACGCGCATGGCGTACGTGCGATAGTCTAGGTGCGGGATGCCGGCTCGGTCCAGATCACTGGTCAGCTCGTTAATGTCCGTCTGCAGCTCGGCGAAGGCTGAGGACAGAGAGATGGACATCCAGAGGTAAGAATAATGTGAAGGCATTTCAATCAATCGTATGTTTGTTTATAATCTCTCTCTGTGTTTTAATTTAATTTGTTTATTTTTATTTGTATCTGCTTTAAGCAGTACATGGAGACAACAGTAAGATGAATGAGTAGGGGAAGAACTGAAGAGAAGGAAGGAGAAAAGAAGAACAAGAGGGGTACTATAACAATGCCCAAAAGCAGAACTTAAAGCACATTAACTGTGGTTTCCTATAGCAGATAATGGTTGTATTAAAACTTAACTGCACATTAATATTGTGAATAGCATGAATGAGAGTGTATAGATTGACAAGTACACAGGAAAGACAGTGATGAAAAGTATATTACACTATATAAAGAGGTCTAACCACTGTGCCATTCTAAAAACAACAACAACACACAACTGGACACAATAAAATGGTCCAGTTGACTAACAGACCAGTAGTAGAAATAAGTGCCCTGTGCAAGAGCATCTACACAAGGCCCCGCATGGTGCACAGGGCCATGGCAATGCTCTGTATTGCAGTTGTCCCCAGCATATCATATTGCTCTGGCAATGGCTAGTGCTCTGTACTCTGGACTCTATGTGCCATTTCATGCTGATGCCAAGACCGGTAGGATTCTCGGCAGTGGTTTTATTAAGCAGAAATGTAGGGAAGAAAGATGCGGACAGCGTGATCCTGGGGGATTGAAACGGGGATTAATATCCTGCTGTAAACACTGGCTAGTTGCTATGGCAACCGCTACCCGGGCCCAGCCAAATGAGCGGCTCTGGAATCCGAGCAATGAAAATGGATAGAAAGAAAAAAAAGTTATTACGAGTGACAAATAATCTGAGCCTGCGATTGATTTTTTTTTTATGGTTTCCTCAGTTTTAACTTGTACAAGCCGTTTTAATTTTTCTAGGTGATTTGTAACATTCTTCCTGAAATAGAGGACTCTGGGAGACTCACAGGTCTGTGTGTGTGTGTGTGTGTGTGCAGTGGTCAGGAGGTGCACAGAAAACACAAGCTCTCTTTCACTGAAGACAGCTTCCAATGGATTTATTACACGCTGGTTCAGAACAAAGCAACACGAGAAAAGCTTCAGCTGTGAGGAGACCGTCCTTCTCATTATAATTGTCCGAGTGTTAGTAGCATATAGATCCAAGAAACTCATCTAGCCATAGATCAGAACAAGCAACCATCGGCACATGGCACCGTAAACACAAAAGCACTGAAACACAGGGGCGCAGAAGCATTTAGCTACATAGCAATCGAACCGAACGCAGCAAAAGGTGAGGGTATCTGTGAATAGCAATAACTGCTTTGCAAAACGTGCTTATAAATCGACCAGGCTGGAGCGCATGTGGAGAAGCACAGAGCCTTTTTGAAAACAGTTTCATCAGCTCTAATGAGTCGTGTCTAATGACCCAAACACGGCACTTCACAAAAATTCATAAGAGTCACACACACGCACGCACGCCATCACGCAAACACACTGGAGAGAACCGAAAACAAATAGGCATGCAACACAATCTTAATAGTGCAAAGAAGTACAAATTAACAACACGTTCTGCAGCTGCCATGCAAAGACAAACAAGAAATGAAATGTTTTGCGCATTAATGAGCAGGGCTGTCTGAAAGGTATTGGCTTTCTCTGGCATTTTCCACTGTGTTCTCCAATATTATTGTTAGATCATTCTTGCTAGTTGGTATACAAATTAGCATCTTGTCCTAAAGATGTAGCCCAGAGTACAGCAGACTCTGCAATGCCTTAAGGGATGCTTCCCTTTCACTTTTTTAGAGGTTATGATTATACAGAGGGCACTCATAACCTCTTTGCTTGTATTAAATCTTTCTACATTATTTTGTTTTTTAAATAAAATTTCTATAGGGAAATTTCAGGCCAAAAGATTAAAAGCAAAACATATACAGACTGGCTTGGGGGAGACCACAAAACTTTTAAGTCTTCTCTGTTCCCTGGACTACTTGTACCTTTCTGTGCCTAAAGAAATATCTGACTCCTCTTTAAATAATCAGCTATAGGCTACACACAGTCTCAAAAGTATAACGGCAGTGCAGTGTGTGCCTCTTCAATGAGGAAAACTGGGGACGGCATGTGATCTGCACTTTACATGTTTGTCTGAAAACAAAATCAGTTTATTCTTCTAATGGTTGAATTTAAAATGTATATTTATATATTTTAAGTGCAATTTCTTCCTCAAATAGCCTCAAATATGCCAATCCAAGAACATTTGTTGTGTTTAACCCCAAAATAGCATTTTCAGCTAATTGTTTTTTTTTTATTAAAACGAGTCAACAAGTGTAATTGTATGGCTGTTTGGTGAAATCTTAAGTGTATTATTATATTATTATATAGACAAACTTGACAAAAAATAATTGTGTTACTCGCCACATGATTATATCAATTCGCCCCCCTTCCCCGGCCACACCCCCTCGATGGCCTCACCTTCCTTGCACTCCAGGGCCACGCGTGACTCCAGGTTGTCCATCTGCATCTGCAGCCGCTTGAGCGTGAGGTCGTTCTCGCGGGACTTGCGCTTGTAGGCGATGAGGACGATGATGACAATGATGAGCAGCAGCCCCCCTCCTGCCGCGATGCTGACGATGGCGGGCAGGGTGAGAAGGCTGTCCGAGAGCATGTGCACCGAGCCCGGGGACACGTGCAGACCACCCACCTGGACCTGCAGCGAGAGAGAGACACTACACTGTAAACACTCATTCACTGTCACTCTCCCCTCCCCTCTCTCCTCCCCAGCCCTGCCACATCTCAGAGACAACCCGAGTCCCATTGCACAGCGGGCAGGATGCCTCCCAGCGTCTGCCTCGGAACACACCACACAACCCTCCCTCGCCCAGTGCTGAGAACTCCTCACTCCGCCTCGGGCTTTCACACAGATCCCCCCCCAATGCACTTCGCCAGCCAAGCGTTTGCTCCTGCTGGAATCCCAGCTCCCGTTTCACAGGCCGAACTCAATCCCGCTGCCAGGGGCTTCTGCACCCCAAACACCGAGGAGGAGCTCCACACGCACCACACAGACTCACTTCCCACCACAAGTCCCCAGAGACCCTCTGTGACAGAGATCAACGCACGGCCTGGATGAATACAGCTCAAACAGACACGGAACACGTATGTAAAAACAAAAACAAAACACAACAAATAAAACAGACAGGGAACGGACTTCAGACAGAGGGAAAGTAGGAAGATCAAGTTTTTGACACAGAGACACACCAATGAAGTCAGATACAGAGACACAGCAAGAACAAAACAGACAACACAGACAGACTGATCGGGAAAGAAATGGACGGACAGACAAAGGCATGTTGAACAGAATAATGAGGGACAGAGGCAGAGAGAGAAAAAGATAAGAGATACAAACAGATAGACATATTGACAGAGAGACACAATAATCTGGATGACAGGGGGGCAGAGAAGGAGAAAACCACAGACAGAGACAGACAGGGAGATACTGACCAGAACTTTGTGCTGCCCAGTGAGGTTGGGGGGTTCACAGAGAAGCTGCGTCTCTGAGACGGTGACAGAACAAGGCGTCTCCCCAATCAGCACAGTGTAGTTTAGCTTGGCCCCTCCGGAGGCGGGTGGCACCAGATTCCTGCCCTGTGGGGGTGAGAGACGGTGCAGACTTTTAAACAGGAGGCATGACGGCAGAAAAACAAATCTTCTGAACCCCTGTGACCTCTGAACCCATGCAATCCCACAATCCTTTTCACATTCAAGGCAATGCTTCCAGTACACCATTAAAATCACTGTGTTAAATGTGTACCGAGCTGAACAAACACACAACAAGCACCGAGGGGGCTGGTGTGGACTGGTTTAACTGGGTATGTTCCGGCTACCTTGAGGATGATGGGGGAGCCGGGTTTCTGCTCCAGGATGCCGGTGACAGGGCTTAGGGGCTCGAAGTAAGGGTTGGGGTAGTAGATGAAGTTGGTGTTGTTGTAGATGAGCAACTCCTGGACGTTGTTGAAGATAAAGCCAAACTCATCGGCGCGCTCCACTGCGTCCAGCCCGGGCCGGTACTCTGTTGTGAGGGGGGGTGCCAGGCACGTCATTGTGGTGGAGTTCAAGACTTTACACACCTGGACGGGAGGGAGAGAGGGGTGGAATCAGGTCACGCTAATCTGACGCGCGCTCGCACACACACACACACACACACGTACGCACTGCAATGTTTAGCCTCAAATATTCAAATGACCAACATGAAAACAAATGTGAGGAAAAGCTCAGCAGAAACTATGAAACAAATTAAATAAAATGCATGTCATGAGTGAGAAAGAGCAATCTGCTACAGCCAACAAAAATCATCAATGTAAAGCAACACGGGGGGGAGAGCTGTGTGTTGGGGGGGGAAAACTAACTGAGTGGCTGTGATGTTAGTTTCTATTAAAAGCGTTTCTGGCACTGAAGTTCTTCCCCCTGGCTGCTTTACTGTGCTAAAGGGCTGGACAAAATTCCTGGGGAGGATGCTGAAGTTAAACTCAATTTCAAGATGTTGAGGCACACACAGGCTGGAGGTGGCATCCTAGTGGCTGCTGTCTGTCTGCTATTACTGCAGATTATTACTGGGAGGAAAAACGGAACCTGTTGCTGGCATTTCTCCAGTCAGTTTCTATTTATTTTAGAAACGCTCTCCCACTGCCAGTTAGAACCCCCCCCTTTGTCTTACCTTTTAAATCGCATTTCCAAACCATTTTTGTTTTGATCTGGGATTTTAATCACTCTTGTTGGCTTTGCTTGGAAAGCTCACTGAGGTCATGTTTTGAATTCAGCGTTATTTAAATGTGTTTTGCCTGATTTGTTTTAATTAAAACCAAAATTAAAATCATACTATTCAAAAGTCAGGTTTAAATGGCAGGATGCAATAGGTATAGGTATGTATATTTGTCATACCTCCATAATATAATGAAAGAAATATCAAAGTTATTAACTACAAATGATTTTTGGATAACTATTTTATTTGTTATGCAAACGACCATCAGACCAAAAGTCTGAAAATGGAAAAAAAAAATTGAGTGTCATGAACCACAATCTACAAATTCAGGCTGCTTTACTATCATGTCCAAATGATGAAAATATCCTACAAAGAAACCAGCTAAAATGTATGCAAATAAGAGTCTTACACCTTTAACATATCATGTAACCCACTTCCTGGGTATGTAAGCACACTTCAAACTTCAAGAGAGCTACACTCATACTTTATGCTCTCAAGTGGCCTCTTTCTTTCTTCAAAATCCTTTATAATCTCCATCTTCAACTCATTCAATTCATACCTGAAATGGACAAGTGTGCTGTGGGTTTGACTGCTCAGTTGAGTATGTCAAATATAAATGGTGCATACATTAGTCACTCCCAAAGCAGAAGTGCAGCGATTTTCTGGTTTCTAAATAAAACGTTTTATGAATACAAGGCAAAATTTCCCCGAGGACCTCCTGACAGAGCAGTAATATCAGTGTAAAAATGAAATCAATGGCTCTAATGCACTCAAGTGCAAGGAGTTCTCTTTTTTTTATCCATCCCAGTTTCTCTAGGGAAAAACTTAATTAGAGCTAAATATCTTCAAAGCTCAAAAGGCCCCCCGTCTTCCACACACACGAGAAGAGAAACAGAGCAAAGGATCAATATGTACTCATTATACCCCTCACAAAAGAACAACAGCTAAATAAAGTAAATCATAACAATAACCATATCACACCGCAATGAGGGAGACATTCTTTAGCAGACTAATTCTCTTCCAGACCCAAGTGCATCAGAGCAGGTCCAATAATGGCAACTTACACACATTTCAATTGAATTTATCGAGATGTTCTCTGCGCTAATTCACTGCGCATAAATTAGGATTTAATTATTAGGACGCTGTTGAAGCACCTTCCCACAGAGTGTACAGCAAGTTCAGATGAAAGTCATCTCGACAAACAATGTGTTGTAGAAGACATGGTGCCGGCAAGTCACTTGGAGAACAATTTTGACACACAAGGGACACCTCGTCACTTCAAATTATCCTGACTGAGGAACTCAGTGTCAATTAAAACAATCCCATGTGATCAGAATGGAAACATTTATGTCCATATGGTAGGCATATATTGTACAAGAATTAGTCCTCAACTACAAAATGATGAGAGAAGAAAACATAAATAGATATTAAAAACAGGGGCTGTTTTTGGATATCTGTATTCTGTCTCCATTGTTGTTTGAAACTCAAGTCATTATAAGTTTACAACAAGAAAACAATATTTCAGCTCTATAAAATCGGCCAACCCCATGTTTAGCTCGGCAGGTAATCTGTGAACCCAGAGGTCTTCAATGAGAGATGTAACACAGACTCCCCTCCTAGTACAAATACAATACACTGGGGCCATCATCTTATATAATTCAACTCTGCTCCATTCGCCTCTCTAAGGCCACTCGCTTTACTATCTTTAAAAGTGCATTATCTACAATCACTGACCAGGTTTAGACTCCCAATGTGACTCTCTTTTGTATTCTTTCCCCTCTATGTATTAAAAAAATAAAAAATATTCAGCTTTCTACTGAAGGAAAGCAAAGACACACTATGGGGGGGAGTTATATAGCATTTAAAATCTATAATGATCAACCCTCCCTCTTCCTTTCCTGGTCTGAAAGGCTCCCATTGTACACTATCAATTGTGTGCAAAAAGCAACAACGGGAGGCAAGGAGACAGCAACGGTTCAGGTAGGTATTTCCGAAACGTGCAATTTGGAATAAGCTCTCAGAAATTGCAGGCACAGATGCTGTCACAGTTATGTACCCTATGTTATTTGAAAACTCAATGCACTCCCAAGTTTCTCTAACCCACTCTACCATCTGTTACACCATCACTTGAAGCATTGCATTTTTTTTTTCTCCCTTCTCTGCACCAAGTTTTTCGAGATTTCTGTCGTAGCAGCAGATGTCTGTTCTGGAAAGATGCTTGCCTGCTAGCCGAGTTGCAAAACGCAACAGTGGAGATTAATGCCACGTATTTAAATCCAGATTTCCAGTCGAAGCAGGAAAGGTTGTTAAGTCAACAGCATAGCCTTTCGGTGGCGAACACCCTTGGAAAAGTGCGCACGGTACACAAATAAATAACTGACAGTCGGCAAACAAGCTGGAAAAACTGATGCCTGGTAATAAAGGTACGAGTCAGTGGCGTTCATTATCATGATCTATGATGTCTGATAGAGGGGAAACACTAGGCTGTGTAGCAGTATCTGCGTTTCTTTCTTCCCGAGCTACGATCTGAAAAACAGAACATGAAGCACTTCAGCAAAGCTCCAAGGCACCCCCCCAATGGTATTTTAAGGTTGATGGCAATAAAAATAATTGGATTTTATTTTTTTTACATCATCTCTATGGAGACAAGCGAATCTTTCAGCCTTAACGGGCTTTCCCCATGACCCTCTTTAATTAAAAAAAAAAAAATGCTTGCATCCATCACACATTCAGCTCAGAGCCAAGATGGGGTGGAGTGCCAGAAACGGGGTTACTGTCCCCTCATTGTGAAAGAGGTCGGGGGGGCTTCAGTTTCAAAGTCCAGCCAGGCACAGGCTAGAAAACATTGAATATGACTTTTATTCCTTCTGTACATGTTTAAAAGCAGTTCCTGACCAATGCTACTTGTGTTATAAGTGTATTAGTTTGACTTAGTCTGTATAATTAGTCATATTAATCCTTTCAAGTCACCTTCCATTGCATATCCAATAAGTGCAGGCTGATTTGAGCATACAGGTATAGTTCAGGGATATTAGAAACAGTGATGGATCTGTAGATATTTAATCTTTGGCTGTGCGCATCTGGCTGATTTTATTACAGGAACAGGCCACCTAAATATAGAAGACGAGGGCCTGGGTTTTGGAGCTTCAGTGTACTATGATAAATAACAAGTCTGCAGCACTATAGCCAGCTGGTGAAGCACAGTGCTGAAACAAAAGGTTTTTTACTGTGCTACAACCAATGAATAATGTACTGCGCCTTTTTATAGTCAAAACATACTCATAATAGGATAGCCAAGGGCTGGTTTGTAAATAAAACATGATTTTACTGGAGGAATGAAAAATCTGAATATAACACAAAAACAACACTCCAGGGAAGCAAAAATACAAATCGAATTCATCACTCTTTTGTTTATTTTACAGGATTTATTTTTTATTTTTTATAATGTTTTGCTGTAGCTTAAAAAAAACACAACACAACTTATTAAACAAATGGATACAAATCCAGCTCAAAGTGTTCAGGAGACTGTGGACAAAAGTGAAGTGATATCAGTTTCTCTCTCACTTGAGTGTACTGATTGAGGAGAAAAACAATCCCTAATACCGGTTGTCTTTTATCACTTTTGAAACTGACTGGAAAAACATATCCAAGTGCTAGAGCAAAGCGAATGATGCATAATATAGTTTTGTGACATTGTACAAGAGCAACTTTGGAAAAGATATTCATCCATGTTCATGTAGAAAAAGGCAAATTAACAATTATTTTATGGGAGGGCGAAAAAAAGCATTATGTAGTCAAATAGTGACCATGATTATCATTAATGCATCAGTGAGAAATCGTTGTAAGTGGAATGCATTTTGGAAAAGGAAATGGTCTCCAATCTCAGAGACCTTTTTAAACTGTGGAGCTGGGGAGGGTACGAAGACAAATGTAATTTCTGAAAGGCAGATGACAATTCACAGGGCTGACTTGACAGCAGTTTCCAGATGATTGCAGGGCCCCGTTTCAACCAGCTGACAATGCTCCATTGCGATTTGCACTTTTCAGGTGCAGAGGAAAAAAGCATGTAACCACTGATGTAATAAAAAAGCATGCTATGGTATGGTTTAAAGAGGCTTGAGCTTTTCTGGGAAAGCTGTAACATGCCTTAAAGAGTGACTTATTGATAGAACGATACTATTTTCCCTGTGTTCTTTCAACTCATCTAACACACGCTGAAGGAGACGTTTTATGGTTCTTGCACATGGTTCACGTACACTTGGGGCTCAAGCAAGAAGAAGGTAATTCTAAATCATATTTAGCACATACTGCAGGGTACACTGTTTTGGAAAAGTCAAATATACATTGGTATTCATCTCCTTTCAGCCATAGCAGACATGCTATAGGTCTAATGCGACAAGAGCATCAAAACACACTCACCACTGGCATGACAAAAAATTAAGATTTATAATCAAAATAAAGGAATGTATCCTATTAAAGTGTTTAGCATTTCTGACATCTTTCTAATTCTGTAGGTAAATGTGTTGCAATTTGTGTATTTATTTATATCTTACAGCTGAGTATTACATTCGACTGGGGAAAATGACAGGTTGACATTTGCCAGAAGATACCTGTTCCACAAAGAGAGCTAACAATACACAAGTTGATGGGGAGAAACCATCCCGTCATCCATAAACATGAGTCAAAACACTTCAACAGATCACAAGGAAGCAGAACTGTGACTTTCTGCGCAGGTGTCAACTTTGACACCACATCACCTGCATCATCAAACACAGCTGTGGCATTGAAATTGAGTTTAATCAGAAACCAACACAATCTGAGGCCCCCTGGACCAAAACAGGATGTCTCTGACCCACCAGCCGAATACAAAAGTGCAAATTCAGTAGTGGCTCTCTCTACAACAGAGGATTGTCCTTTCTAACCAGTTCAAAACCACCATGTTAACGTATGACTGGCGGGTGATCCAAAGTTTGGGGGTTCAAGTACATAGATACGAGAATTGTAAGCTGCCATACACACAAGTTCACTTCAGAATGTCAATGCTGTTCTGCAAGATGAACTCCGACACTTCGCCTGCGGCAGGACTGTGAGGCAAGGAACTGGGAAGAACGTGTTTTTAAAAGGATTTCAAATATTCATCAGTGTTAAACTACAGGCAGGTTCACCAGAGCCACAGTAAAGGGATGGTCGTGGAAAAAAGAGAGAGAGAGCTGCATTTTGTGATAACAGCAGTACAGTCACTGCCATGGCCTCGCTCTCTCTGCTGGAGGGGCAGACTATCAGGGATTAATATACCTGCGTCTGGACACCTCCCCCAGGCCCAACTCATGCCGTTTTATAAACACAACAAAACAACACAAACAAAAAAACAACAGCTTCATTTACTTAATTAAAATGCAGACCCCCAGACATAACGGCAAATCCAATCTGTATAGATTTCCTTCCCTCCCTGCCTTTATTGTTCTGTTCCTCTTTATGCTGACGACGGCTTTTGACCAAAGTTAATCTTCCATTAAAACCCATTAAGGAGTTCCCCCCCCCCCTGAATTCCATTAAACCACCCACTAGAGTGATTTTTAATTCAAGCTGAAGACTGGAAAGTAAAAAAGAAAAAAGAAAAAGAAAAACACATTTCATGCCTTAATGTGTTTATTAGTTCAAGGCTGCAACCTTTTCATTGGGGTTTCATAAAATGCTTCAATTAAATAAGAGAAATGCTTTGATTGCATTTAATTATTTAGCCGGGTGGTTAGTTATTTAAGTTTATAACTGCAGAGTGCTGATATAGGCCGTGTATGGCAGCTGGAATCATAGGCGATGTGTGTCTGAATGTGGACGGACAGCGAGAGGAGAGCGAGCGTTTGTGTTTTAAGAGCTGACGTAACACGAAGAAAGCATTCTGCAGAGGGGTCGGCCTCCGGGTCATGTGACAGCGGCAGAGCAGTCGTTTTCTTATTCATGCTTCTGTGACGGCCGCTGCTGATTTTTCTACCCTGATTTCCATTCAAACCTTTCATCTTTCTTTTGTCCTTTTTTCCACCTGCTTTGTAGCCATGACCTAAATCTATCTACCCAGATGGAAGAGAAGCTGTTCGGCAGCATCACGCCGGGCCACTTCAGCAACCCTGTCTCTGTCCCTCTCTATCCCCTCTGCTGCGGGGAGAGGGACACTACTCTACAGATCCACCTTCCCAGAATGCAACACACTTTGCATGACTAGTTACACATTTAAAATGATAAATCGCATATCAAAAAAGACAACAGAGCTGCATTTCCAAACTATTATCTTGTGTATAACTGTCATTCCATGCATAAAAAATAAGTAGGTCACTTAACTGATCCTGAACCCAAGGAGGGGTTGAATGTTATATTTAATGAAAATAGAAGTTATTTTCACTGTGAAGATATCTGTGTCTAAGTATGCGAGTGATATATAATAGGGTTAAAACACTCAGTGTGGGATGTCTTTGCTTCACAGTCCTCTCACAAAAACTATCAGATAAAATCTCTACAATAAGAGGCCCCCTTCATATGATGTATTAATGTAAACAAACAAAATAAAAACGTGCCGGTATAAACAGACTGTGAAGTTTGAAGAGGAATGAACACTGTAGTTGTAAATCTTGAAGTCTCCTTGTAGCCACTAGGGTTTTGCCATGTGTGATTGAGGAGACATGAAGACGTGCACAGATATGAATGGGTATGTTTATCTGTATGTGTGCGTGTGCGTGCGTATTCAGTGGGGAGTAAGATAAAGGCATTGCAGGGATTGCCCAGAAATGCACATACTACTACATATAGACTCATCTAAATCCCTTGGCTTTTATCTCCTGTTCTTTTTCTTCCTTGCTGCACTCAGCACATAATGATTTCTTTATCAACGTAAGGAAAATAACATGAAAAGACAAGGAGCTTGGTGTTCATATTGCAAAAGAAGATCTCTTTACCCAAAAAATATGCATATTAATTAATTAGTCACAAGGTTCAATGGTACACAGACAGAAATCCCTATGGGTGAGAGTATTAGCTGGGACTAGCCCATCCCCCAAACCTCCACCGCCCAGAACCCCTTGACTCACGTTGACGGACTCACGGCCGCTGTACTTCACTCGAATCCTTGGCTCCTGCACCACGTCCAGATTGGTCCCCGTCACCGTCAGCGGAGTGTGGCCACTGTACAGAGAGACACATTAGGTCAATACAAATTAACTTCCGTTTCAATTCAGGAATTGGAGTTGAAAAATATTTGAGTTACAGAACCGGAAGTGGAATTCTGAGGTGGAACTGGAATTGAACAAAATTCATTGATCCCAGGAGTGCACATTAGTTCTGCTTGTCTGAAGGACGACAGTACCTGTATTTACTCATAGGCAGAACGTTAGGGCAATGGCATGAACAAATATTCATTGGTTGATTTGCCCATATATCTAGTCATATTTGCTCTCTCAACAGGCTAATATCTGATACACTCTGCGTTTTTGCCATTTATAAAGCTGCAGTACTTCAGCAAATTTTATTTAATCTTCCTGTAGACAGTTTGAAAACACAAAACAGAACCCTAACAAATACAATAATAACTGATGTGTTCTTTCACCTATTTGGCATCCCGGTTAATTCTTCTCATTTGTTTTGTAGTCCTTTATTTTGTTATGTTAAACAGTGATCAAAGCCACTAAAACACAAAGATACACCTAGGAAATCTAATTTGCTCCGTAGATTTTAACATTCCGTATGCTGCCTGTATCTATCATGTTTTAACCACATTATTACAATCAGCCCCTATGCTGATTGCGCCTTTATTTCCCACTGAAGGCTTGTCCTTGGACTCGTCAGAAGGTGGCCTCCAGCAATCAGTGCCAGTGACAGGGGCTCAGGGATTCTATTATAGCGCATTGTCCTGACAATTTCCGTCACTTATCTAACAAATCCAATCAGCTGGAGTGGGCTAACACACAGCAGACAGCCCGCACAGGAGACTCTGCGGGGAGAGGGAGGGAGAGGGGCTGACAGGGAGGAGGGGAAGGAGAGGGAGAAGGTGAGAGGGAGGAAGAAAACTAAGGGAAAGAGGAAGGAACAGAAGGATAAGAAGACAGGTGAAGGAGAGAGAGGGAGAGGGGAGTTTTTCTGGTCCCTACCCTCTACATCAACTTTTCCTGAACGCAGATTTTCCTCTGTCCATTCACTGCCCTAATCTCTAACCTCTGGCAGATGTGGTATTTACACCAGGATTAACTGGCACAAAGGCCCAGCACTTCCCGAGAGAGAGCAAGAATGAATCATTCATTTAAAATCGACCAAGCCTTAAGAACGGCATTCTGGTTTTCAGTGGTTAATATTTCAGACAGTTGTTGTTTTTGCTCTTCTACAATATGAGTGTGTGAGCAATACACCTGCTCCCGTTAAAAAAAAAACAATAATTAAGGAAGCTTCATCTATCCGTCTCTTCCTCCACCTCCCCCCGAGACTCTACCACTCCCTGACTGACAAAACCTCATATGATCGCCATCTGTTTCAGCCCGGTACCTCCAACACATGTTCAAGTGCTCAATAAAAGTCTTAATTATAAAGTTAGTTAACCTTGCCTTCATTTTATTAATGAAATGTGACTGCGATTTATGAGTAAAAAAATGCCAATGTTTTTAACAGATGTTTAATATTACTTGAAAATAAATGAGCAACCGACCAACAATTTATCTAAATCCCGTTGACGGTTGATAGTGCACTGCAGTTTTCACTGTTCTTAAACTACATGAAGATGTTATGTTTAAATATTCGTCACAGGCTTTGAGAACACTTAACTATTCAATTTGAGGCCTACTGGGTAATTGCAATCAAAGGTATTAATAACAGTGCGGATATCCCTTGTAATATATGAAGACCCTTAGGGAGATGCAAAGCGAAAAGATTGAGATAATGAAGTAAACAGTGGCTGTTTGTGCCAGTTATATTCAATATAGAGAATTCTGTCCTTCCAGGTTGCTAGTTGATTGACTGGGTGTTTGCCAGATCAGTTAATGAATGAATTAACGTCTTGCCAGTGTTACTGCGGGTATCTTGAAACAGGGCTGGGCACCCCAGAAAATACAGCACACCCAATCACAATATAACAGTCCCGTGTTCCCCCAGGTATTCTGCCTGTGGTGTAAATATCAGTCTTCCGCAAGACTGTTTGAATAAGGCCCTGTGTGACGCACAAGGCTAGGCTACTAGACACACATTGTCTCCATCTGCACATTTTATTCTTTGTATTTTTTTGCATCATTCGTATTTATATGTCAAGGCTGCTCCGTTCAGTTAAGCCACACTCTTTATAAAGCCCACAGGAATTCAGCCTGTTGTGTGACGGTGGAGTTAGCCGAGGTCAGTGGGCGACGCCGGGCGGAGGGGTTACCTGGCGATGCTCCACTCTGGCTCGATGCGCTGCACGGTGGGGTCGTCGATGTACTCGAACTGCAGGCTCTCGCCGGCCCTGGCCCGGTCCACACTCACGGTGATGTCTTCCGTGCCAGTGCCCTTCAGAGAGGGGGCGGAGTAGCACACGATCTCCGTCATCGTCCGTCTGAAAAGGGAGGGGGCGGTCAGTGAGACTTTTGTCAAACCCAAAACAAAAACTACAACATTCATTCATTCATTCATTCATCATCAATAACTGATTAATCCAGTACAGTGACACACAGTCTAACCCAGGGGGCACAGGACACAAGGCAGGGTACACCCAAGATGGGACATACCCATCCATATGAAAATAAAATAAATGTATACAAATATTAACTGGGTGGTAATATTATGGTAAAAAGGTAAATAACTACTTAGATTTCAGATTTATCTACTGTCAGATTTATCTATGGAGTCACATTTCCCTGCGTTATTTTAATGTGGAACGGGGCCACAGGAAGCATATGAACCAGTGTGCTTTAAGTTCAAAGTTTACTGAGCCATCTGTTATAAAAATAATATTAATACTAACCACTCTATTTCCTCATTGTTATAGATATATAAACATGCAGTGCAGATGAGGATATATGTTTGCTTTATCCTGTTCTGGAATTCAGTGTTGAAGAAATAGAAAAATTGTTTCTATTTGTCTGTCTATTTGGGCGTTACTCTTGGGGGGACACTCCACCCTACATTAACCCTAACTCTCCAGGGTGTACAGAGAGAGACAGAGTTGTTTCAGGGGGGAGGATTTCAGCTTCCTCCTAAAAAAATGAGTGACTGAATTAGATGTCAGACTATCATTCTTAATCATTAAGTGTGGGGTTTAATTAAGACAATAAAGCAACAAATGCATGTGTAATACTCTGCCTAATAAAGAAACACAGTAGTTATTGTTAATATTGATTTCATATGAACTACAGCTATGGCATACTTTATAGCATATAGGCACGAGTCTCTGTGAAGGAGCTATCCGTTTCTCAGGGGAGCCCCTCTCGATGTAAAGGCAGGCAGATAAAAGTTGAGCAAACTATCCCTGTCCACTCCCCTGCCGGCCTGCCGCCAATCTGTCCTCTGTCTGTGAATTAACTTGCTTTCTTATGATTATCCCACCATGTTCCCGCTCTCTCTCTCTCCGTCTCCCTCACTCCCCCGCAATCCCCTAGCCAGACGCGCATTGGAAATAGAAAGCTGTAATTAGCCGATATCTCATTAAAACCGTTTCATCTAATCAACCTCCCAGCATTACAATGAGAATTCAGTGGGCTCATCTTTAAATAGAAAGAAGGGGAGGGGGGGAATAAAAAGCCCAAATTAACTTTCCAGATTATACTGAAGGCCACTGCTTACTGTACCCCATGAAGCAACAAGGGCATTTGAAGTCGGTTTCTTTATTATGAGGCGACTGATGTAGTAGGTCATCAAAGCCTTATTAAGATTTACAACACCTTCTTGACACCAGAGGGATGAAGAAAAATCCATTCAAATCAGGTAGACTGTGTCCTAAAGGGTTACAGCTGCCTACCTTCACATTTAGACTGGAGATACAACAATATATAAAATAGTTTAACCCCCGGACATCCAGCGTGGAATTATTTATTTAAATTGGTTTTATATAGGACATTGCTCTTGAACATACATGATTACTGGGATTAACAGTGTATACATTTTCTGCAATGTGTGTAATGAGATATTTAACAAACAAACAAAAAAATAGGCTATTTCTATGCAAAAATAAATTAGAATAAGGGAAAAATCATCTGGTGTCACTTTTAAAATACCTTTTTAAATGCATTTGTTTACTTGTCTGGATCCCCAAATGACTGAATATGATTAAACTGTTTTCTAGAATTGGAGACCTATTTGAGTGTATAGTTGTCATGTTGGTGGCTATTGAAACTTGCTCTACCAGTAAGTAATGAAAGTGACCTCTAGTACAGACACAGCTATTACAATCAAACAGCTCTAAATTAAATAAATTATATTATTATTATTAATGGAAGTTGAAGGAAATAATAGCAAAGACAAAGACTGTTGTGTCTACAATTCAGAGATCACAATGCTTTAATGCCACATCCCATGTCATCAGCTATCAGTAAAACCTGAGTCTCACCCATAGAACTCGCAGGTCTGGTTCCCGAAGAGCACCGACACGCTGCTGCCCGCGCCCAGGTTCTCTCCCAGGATGGTGACCTTGGTGCCACCCGACTCGGGCCCTCTGCTGGGGGAGACGCCCTGCACTGAAGGCATCTGGGGAGGAAACGGAACAGCCACAGTGTGGCCTAAAACAGTCTTGGCACTCCATTTTAACTAACTGCGTTCGCCCGCTGTCTGTCCGATAAAGCTGGTCATAGGGACCTTTGGTCAATGGTTATCATAATTTAAAAACACAGGAGAAAGACAACTGTTGTACAGGTTCTACGAGTCCAAAACAAAAAGGAAAAATATAAAACACATCGAATAGACACTACTAGAAAATGTTATTTCATGCTTTGGGATAACATTAACAGAATCATAAACAGGCATGCAAGTAGGAAGATAGATAGTTTAAAGGAAGATAGATAGATAGATAGATAGATAGATAGATAGATAGATAGATAATTTATCTCATTTTGCATGAGAAGCACGTCACTCAGAGGACATGGTGCGGTCTGTGGATTATGGATGGCTGTGTAATTAAAATTTTTGTGCAGCACTGCACAATCAGGGATTAAAGATTAAACATGCCCAAATGCACCTTAATTACTGTGTATCATTTCTGTGCAATATAAACACTATGACCAACATATGTGGTGCATACACCAAGTATCAACATGCAGCTTTTGTAGCAGCCGTGGCTGATTATGCTCTGAAAAGAGTTGGAAGGAAGGTTAATGCACTTCTTGAACACCAAAATTAGGCTTTTAAGTTGCTGTTAATTGTAGAGTAACAACTAATTACCTATGAATCTCTGTGCTGATTATCCGTATCTCCCACTCTGAGTGTTTGTGTGCGGTGTATGATACTCGTTAGTCACTGCTGAAAACACACTGAATGTGTCCCTTAGGGTGTTTTCACTGATAAATGCACATCAGTATCTTAGATTTGCCCCGAATGGTACACAGATACTTCACTGAAAACCAATATTAAACCTATGCAGACAATGTGTACCATTTACCTTAAAACCTGAGGCCTACAGAGTAAAGGTCAAAGCTGTACAGTTTACTATTGAGTTCAATATAATGTGAGTAGAAGTGGACACAAGTTAACTTTGAATTTCATTTCACATGCATGCCCCTTTGCTCAAGAAAGAAACAGCTACTTAAAATGACAAACATTAGCAAGCATATTTGCTATTATGATGATTCACCATCAATCATATGGAGGCCAAATAAAGTATTTTTTATTGCTCACATAAAAGTACAGTACAGCCAATGAAAGGTTGAAATAGTCGTAAAAACTTCCTTTTAAAATGCAGTACAAATGTAGCTATAAAACGTGAAAACATGAGATAGGCTTATCAAGTGACCTTTTCCGCTCTGCCAGATTTGGCCGACTAAATATTTAGCTGAATGTGGGCTCAAGCAACAGTGACGTTTGCTACTAAAAAATAATGAAAAAAGCATAAAACTGCTATTTGCGTAGGTTTTACACCACTGTTATGTCAGAGAGACGAGTGTGACTGAGAGGAAGTGACAGGAGTCTGCAGAACTGTCACTACGATGGCTCTGCTGTTGCAATAGGTAGAGCGTGGAGGATAAAGGACAGGAAGCAGGGGAGACGTACCACAAAGGAGTAGAGCTGGGAGGACCGGGTCTTCAGCTCCGGCCTGCACTCGCCAATGCACAGCTGGACCGGGCCGGGCTGGGTTTCGGGAGGTGTCTCGCCCATCTCGCACACGATCCTGCCAGACAAAACAGACTGAGCAAGGGCACTGCCGGAGGCCACGCTGTAACTAGAGCAGTGATGCATCACTTTTGTGAATGTATACATTGAGACACATTTAAAAACAAATGTAATTCAAACCACAGAGGGGGAGGAGAATAGGAAGGTTCGCCATGAAAGAGTACAATTATGTGCCACTCACATTATTATTGAACACACACAGACACACTGCTTTTTACTGGCAATAATTTTGCAGACAGCCTTTCAGGGAAACAAATCCTACATACTATGGACAGTATATAAATCTACATTGTATTGTATTGAAATGTGTTTGTAGAAACAACTATTACTGAGAAGATGCTTTGGCAGGAAATAGAAGGTTATTCTGGAAACCCACACACAATCCCTAGATTGTATATACTAGCTACTGCTTTCTCCACTCAAGTAAAAACTGCCATATTTCCTGCTCTTACTTAAACTACTTTGCTCTTAATTAACTTTACCCTAATTAGGACTAAAACCATTTATTGTATTCTCTTGTTCTTACTGTAGTTTTCTTGAAAAGTGTATATTCTATGACAGATGTAATCTGGCCTGCATAAGAGTCCTCTCAGAAATACATGGCAAAGTGGGGTAAACTCAGTATTGTCTGTTTTTGTTCTTCAATTGTGTGCGTCACAGTTGTTTTATAACTGCACACAGTGACAGCGCACAGCCGTGGCCCAGCACTGATGAGTATTACTGAGTTAGACTCCCATTGTGTCAGTATCTACAAGCTGATTTACCCCACTTGAGTGCTAGTGGCATCCTGTTGGCATGGAAACAGGAATGAACCCCCCCTCCCCAACCAAATACACAAACACACACACATGCACACACACACACACGCACACACGCACACACGCACACCTCTTTTCAGTGCGCCGAAGGGGAGTCTACGATAAATCAAAAGGCAGCTCTCGCAGGTTGATCAATAGGATTTGAACATACCCTGTGATCAGATGTCACCCTATCATCGGACGGCGAGATCAAATGATATAATAAAACAACGGTAGCTATTGATTAGCTCTTGCGGTGAGTAATAAAGAGCGCAGGCAATCATCTCCAGGAGCAGCGGGAGACGGGTTTATTATTGTTTCTTATTTAGCAAGATCCTGAATCCCAAGTGACACAGGCCTTCATTCCTCACCCTGTCCTGCCAAAGGTGCATGTCAAAGGCTTTAACGTTTCCATTTATTGAACTCCCATTTTTATTGAATTTATCTAGAAAACAAGTCCATTCGGTTTGAATTGAATTTATGTTTCATAAAATCCAGGCATAAAAACTCAAATGTGAGTTAACTCGTGCTTCGCTTTGAGTGCCGTTGATTCTAGAAGACATTTTCCCTTTATGCCACTGCCCAAGATCAGAAGCACAGAGAAAATCTATATTAATAATTGTATTTACATATTCTAGGGCAAAGTTGTAATTTAGATTTCCTTTAAATTGAGCCAACAGACTCTCAGGTAGAACTTGTTGACATGTAATTTTGAACACATTGTACAAAATTCATAATTCAATTACTTACAGCACATTTGAATTTCCTCAAAGAGCAAATCTATTCTCAGAATTGGTACCATGCCAACATGATACAAGATGCACTGCATATTCGGAGAACCCCATGGCTAATTTCCATCTCAGCTCGCCTGGCCCACTTTGCTAGTTAAAAGACTGCCACTGAACGACCAGCTGTAGGTTAACAATGTTCTCAAACCCAACATGAAGCGACAGCACATTATAAAGGCCTTCACTGAACCATTGGAAAGAGGTTAACCTTTAACAATGTGCACGACGCATTTGCAATGAGCAGGTTTCTTTTCATTCACTACAAATCATATATTATAATGAACAAGTGATTTCCGTAATTAAGAAATCAAAGGTTTAATTATGCAATTAGGTCTGGTGTAGACTTCAAGTATTCCCAGCAGCACAAATACTTTAGCCGCCTGATATGCCCACAGCCACAGTCTCTAGGATGCATTAAAAGAGATGGATGCATGTAAAGCACACTTCAGGAGTCTTTCGAGTTTCTCTCGGGAGATCCAGGAATGCTGTGTTTTATAACCATGTTCGACAAGTACGAACAGAACAAAAATAGAGCACCATCAGAACAAAGAAATACATGATAATAATAATAATAAAAAACACTGACAAGAATAACATGCACTACAAAACACCCAACCCCCCCTCCCAGCCACTCCCAAAACCCCTTTCGCCCGTTTAGCTGCACTTTCACTGTCCCAAGTCTGCTTTCTAATTTTCCTCTGACATTTTTCCGCCGCAATATAAATGAATTCACTCCAACAGAGGCCCACTCGGATTAAACTGCTGTCAGAGCCACGCGCGACTAACAAATTGTCCCCTACAGCCAGCGGCATGCGGCGCATTTCAATTAGAGCCGCTCTGTCAAGGCCCACGTTGCGCGGAGGAGCCACACTGCGGGCAGCGCGGCGCATGTAGAGGTGGATAACAAAAAAAAAGACAGAAGCTTGACAAACAAATGAAAAGGTTTAACTTCAAGTACTCAAACCTGATGCCAGGCTGTGTCTGTCTGTGTTAAACTCTTGTTCAGACAGCTTTGAGGAGGGCAAAACTAGGCCAAGAGCATTCCCATTCAAGCTGTTAAAAACACTTGGGATCCCCTTCACTTATTTTTTTGTCATTTTTATTGAAGGCCGGTAAAAATTAAAATCGATATTCTGTCCATTTTGCTTGTGCCTGTGTGCCTTTTTGGAGTGTGCGGTGTTTCAAAGTGCAGAGTTGCGTTTCAAAGGGGCAGTCTATTATATTTCAGTTTACAGGGTTGTCAAACCTGACAGTTAATTTCAGAAAGACTGCCAAAGTAAAAGTAATTAGAGAACCCTATTTGATTTAAACAAATAAAAGAAATACAGAACAAGGTCTCGAAAGGATATTGTTAATGCCCTTGTTAAGTTCTGCGGTTTCATGGTCTCCATTTACTGGAATGTATGATGCATTTTTCTGTGCGAATTTGTACAGTTTCCTTTGTACAGTTCGAGGACCATGTTTCCAATTAGTAGTCATGCCCAATGTATTTATTGCATCTTTTTTGTAGGAAAGGTAAAAAAGAAACAAATAATAAGGGAGCATTTAGGGGTTTGATTTGGCACAGAAGGGGTTAAGTTTTTTGTTTATCATTCCAAACAATTTATAATGCTGGAAATCAGTGGCAGATGCCGAGGGACTGAGAGAACCTCTCAACTCCACTCCTATCCAGTCTCACTGCAGGGAAAATAACAAATGAGGGCTTAATATAAGGTAATTAGCCCAACCTGAGAGATCCAGGCTGGGTCGGATTGTTGACACTACCAACAGGAGCCATGGTTTTTATATGCATTTCCTTAAAGACAGTCATTATTTATTTATTAAGCAGCTCCTTACAGATTCACAAGTGTGAATCGTTCACACAGCTGTGAACAACGAGCAAAGACACCCCAGGTTCAAGACCCCCCATCCCCACCTCGCTTTCCAAATTAGCTGAATTGTAAATATGAATTTAATGACAAACAATTCAGAAAGTATGGCAGGAAGACAGAAGTTGAATATATAACAGGTGGGTGAGAACTGAATGGACAGAACCAATTACTAACCAGTCATTAACAACAGAATAGTGTCAGGAAAACTGTAGCATTCTTAGGGTTATCATGTACGAAAAACATCTCTCTCTCTATATATATATATATATGAAGCCCCATCCTTTTCAAATGAGACTGGATGTCTGCAGCCGTGGTATAGATACCAGGGGTGTGTGTGTGTCAAGCTCTGCATGATGAAATGAGCCATGCTGTCAGACACGGATGTGTTTGTGTCAGCTCTATTTTGCACTTGTGGTCGTCATTCACACACATAATATTGGCTTTACATAAAAGCTGCTCTTTTTTATTAGAGCAGAGCTTGGTAAAGAGTCCCTGAATTTAATTATTGTTTTCATTATTATTAAGAGTTTTTTTTTTATCTGTTCTTCAAATTACCAAATATGTACTGCATGGTTAACCAAAATGTTAGGTATATATATAAATATATATTTATATATATGTAACACAAAAATACATATACACAGCTACACAAATGAAACTAATGAATGACTATAATGTGGTATTTGCATGTCCCTCTTTGTTAGCTCGGGGGGAGGTGGGATGTGGTTTAAACTGCTCTTGCTTTCTCTTCAGCTGCGCACATCTGTGTCATGACTTACAGAGGGTTAAAATACAAATGATCACAAGGACTCCACACGGAAGAGGAAGCGTGTTTAAGAGAGAGACAGATGTGCCTTTCAGGGCTGTGCCGTGGCGCACGTGTACGCCATACCTCCCACACAGCGTCGTCGGCACCGAGGGCTGGCCACAACGGGCGACACTCAATCAGAGTCTTTCGACGTCTAAGAGAAACTCGCAGAGAGCTTGTTGACAACTGTCTTCTTCAATGCAGACATAATAAGATGGAGTTTGGTGGATTTCGAACATCGCTTATACATTAAATCATAAGAACCGTACATATTATACAGCCATAGAAAAATCCATAACAGGAGAGGCCAGGTGCCCCAGTTGAGTGCAGTAGGTTACTGATCTTCATCGGATCTATTCTTACAAGATCCTAGCATATTAGCATTCATTTTATTCCACACACCCCCCTCCTAATTTTGACGTTAACAACACCAGCAAGTACTGGTTCAGTCGTTACGTGCAGTACTGTGACTCCACCTGGGAACTGCCTGGATTTGACCAAAACAATTGACTACAATTGCCGGGTCTCTGGACAGTATTGCCCAGGTCTAGCATTTTCATTAAAAAAAGATGATAAAGATTGTGACTTTACAGGGGGGGTTCATTACAACTCATCCTATTTAATGCCAGCCTGCAGCAGGTTTTTATTTTCTTTACTCTTCCAGTGAATGACACACACACATTTCCAGGTAGGAAAGACGCCCTTGTGGCAGTCTGTGCTGTACTGCCTACTGCGTGGGGAAGGTCAGTGAACTCACTGCTCAGCGATGACATAGCCGTCCTCCTGGGGAGTGCAGGGCACCCCAGCCACCTGCACGTTCCCCTCGATCTCCGAGAAGGCCAGGCCCAGGTTCACGCCGTGGATTGTCACCCGGGTCCCCCCCTCGGGTGGTCCGGCCACTGGAGTCACCTACACACACACAAACAGAGATAGAGAGAGAGAGAGAGAGAAAGAGAGAGACAGTTATATTCTCAGGCCTGCGTCTGTCATCAAACTGCAGTGGAATTAATTAATTAAAGCTTCCAATTCACATTTATCACTTCAAATGCCGATGGGTCAAATGGCCTGTGCTGATGTTCTCATTATGATGCATTTCTCACAGAGCTGTAGCAGAGAATCTACATTTTTAACCTTAAGAACTGAACAAAACAAAAACAAAGGAATAATGGAACATTTCCTAGGAGAAAATTGTTATTTATAATATATTATGTTCTAAGTGTAATCTGAATTATAATAGGTATCATGCATATGTATAGTATTAGTATTAGCATCCTCTACCATGTGACTATATTATTTTTTTTTTAAACTGAGAGTGAAGGACAGCCAGCTGCACAGTCAAGGGCCAGAAAGCAACCTGGTCTCATAATGTGCATCTGTTTATCCCCCAATCATAAAGCATAGCCCTTAATACAGAAATCAGTGTCTTGTCACTCAGTTCTGTAAAACCCTCTCGCTAGCCTTCTTAGAATTGCAATCCTAATATAAATACGCAATAAATCCCACAAAATATATATATATATATATATATATATATATATATATATATATATATAACTGACGACAATATCCCACCTTCTAATAAAATACAATATGGCTGCACGGCATGACCTTGGCTCTAAGTGGCATTTTGGCTTATAGGCCATAAAAATCAGGAGTGGCTTGTTCTTGGCAGTTCTCCACCATCTAATACCGGCTCTGTGAACTGATGAGCACATGACACAGCGGGCGGCACAGGCTGTCGATACACATGACCGATGCGGTTTTACTGGGCCGGCATGCAGAAGTAACATTTTCCAAACTAACCAAAGAGCTGCTTAAGAGACGTGCATTTAGCAAGTTGTGTTTACCAACCTGGAAATACTCAAGTGAGTGGCCCATAATAAAAACAGGCTGTTTCATGCTCCCCACGCTGCACTTGTGCCTAGTGGGAGTTCTGTATTGTAACCTAGATTTAGTGGACATTAATTGCTCTCTGTGTAGAGTAAGTGTGCCACTGCACTGCCTCAGGGTTAGAATAAATGAATCTTTCATTACTGCTCTGGAATGCAAGATGTGTGTATATATATATATATATATTCACACATACACACACACACACATATATATACACACACAGACACAGAAACACAGGCGTCAAATAATTAAAGAAGAGAATGAATCCGAAAAGCTTCCTTGTGTCAAATACCACCTGCTTTAATTGCCGGAGATGCCTGCGAGTTACAGAAAAGACAACAGTTTATTCTAAGGAAGCCAAGCTCTGACGTCAAGATTCGTCAAAACCAATTCCAAGTCCCAGTCCAAACTGAGCACTCTGGGAGGTGACAGATGACAGAAGCTTGCCGATCTCACACCTGGTCTCTGGCTGTGTGACAGAGGAGTGAAACACAGGAGCTCAGATGAAACAGGGCTCCAGAATGGCACGCCAGATCCCAGGTTAAGTGTATGCATTAAGCTTTTACGTAACCAACAGGACCAGGGGGGAAATACAAATTAATTCTGCTAATATAGATTAAAGTGGACCACGTAATTAAACAGGTATTTCAAACATTTTAGCTATGTTAAAAGCACTCAATCAATAAGCCATTAAAAATAGTTTTTCTATATATTTTTTTTTTTTACAGGAAAGAACAGATAGATTTTTTTCCCCAACTGTACTTAAGAGTACAGGCTTAGGAGAAAACAAAGTGCAGGGTAAGGGAGACTACAGCTGCAGACCTCTCCAGACCAGCATTTCCCCCAGTGTGGTCACGTGAGGCCATGCATATGTCATATGAGGCCACAGGCACAAAAAACAAGGGCAAAGCAGTTTTTTTTTCAGATGTTTAGGGCACTAACACCAGAACCACACTCAAGAACAGTTCAAAACAATGTTTTTTTTTTTAGCTCCTAACAGGTGGTCAAGAGGACAGAAAGCAGCCCTCCTCTTGTTCTACTTCAGGCAGTTATAACTGTAACCAGCCCATTATTTTAAGATTGTTTCTCAAAAAACTGGTGAAATTCCAGACATACGCACCAACCCACCCACCCTAATTCAGTGTCAGGAATGTAATCCGTTTAGACACTAAAAGGAGGCCCGTTCCCGCTCTCTCCCGGGTTCCCGCCAGTCTGCAGTGCTGCATTTTCACTAGCTGTGGATATCAGGACAGAGTCCTAATCCTGCTGCCCACTTCCACACATTTCAGAAGAGCTTGGCAAAGGATTGACAGTTTCAGGAGGCGGAGAATTTGTCAAAAAGGAGGCAAAAAAAGAAAAGGGAAAAGCTGACCTACATTAAGCACTTGAGATGAGCTCTCTATAAACTAATCTGTAGGAAACCTCAAAGAAATTTCTTCCCTGGTAGAGCTAATCCATACTGCCTTAAGACTGACGGCCCGACTGGGGAGAAAAGTGTAGCAGCCAAGAATAGCAGCCTGGAAATGCCAGCCAGTGTTTATTTATCCCCCTTACATAATGGTGGGAACACTGTATTTGTCTACATCACATGTGGGTGCATTCAATGCTCGGCGGCGATTCACCCCCAAAATTAAGAAATACACATTTCCCTTTCCTGGGAGCTAAAGCCGAACACATCTTTCTTTGAATAAGTTGGACGATGAAAGCAATTACACATTCTTACAAAGTCCAAGGTTAGTGGGCAGAGCACAAGCCATATTAATACATTCTAGTGGAGAAAAATCCCAAAGGCATATATGACCGATATAAAGGAGGCTCAGTTTTAATGTGCCATTCGGCAATGCAAGAATGCAAGCCAACTAACCCACCCTCTCTCTGCACTGCGTCCTTCTGAAGATAATCAGTTCTTGTGTGTTCAGTGCCTGCAGGACATCTCCAGATTCAGACTCTTCCCTTGCCTTTTATTATATTCTACACATCGCCCGCCCAACAACATCTCCCATCTCCCCGTGCCATATCATAGCGATGTATAGACTGCTGATAGCATGCAGCCAGAATGATATGAATGAAACGATATGTCTGAATGAGGACATTAACCCAGGGAAGGTGTATTAGTTACAGATAAAATCTAAACAGTGTCCTTAATCTTAATCTGAGGGCTTTTTTTCCCCAGGAACACAGATATCTGATTAACTTAATCTCAAACGGCTAGTTCTGTGGTCTTCCCAGAGAAGTGTGTGTGTCTGAAAGACAGAGAGACGAAGGGGAGAGTGACAACATGGGAAGAACAGGCACGGGGGAATGAGTGTGAGCAAAAGCCAGAGAGAGAAACGCAATGCCAGGAAAGAATGAGTGAAAGCAAGATAGAAATGCACTGAGGCCAACAAAGAATGAAAGAGCCAGACTGAAACATTGAGATTGGCAGTAAGACAGAGTCAGAATAGGAGATTGAGTGTAAAGCGGGAGCGAAAGAGAGAGGCTGAAAGCGACTCAAGGCCACCATTTCAGGCACTTGGAAACACTTTATTTTGGACGGCTCAGGCCGAGTCACGCTCCTACACAAGCAGACTTTTATTATACCACAGAAGGATTGTCATCTTAATGTTGCGTTTTTATCTGAGAAGGCCCTTTTATCACTCAGCTATGTTTTATTCATCAGTGCTTTAACTTCGGGCCCTCTTCCTATGTACACGTGGATCTGTCTTTTTGTCAGAGTTCGCTTGGCTGAGCTTCATTCCCTCGACGGTAGCGGCTGGCAAGCAGAGAGCAAATAAAACAAGTCAATACATTACCAAGAGGCTTTCAGAGGGGGCAGGGGAGACGGGCATCTGGGAAAGTTACGGTTTCAAGCCCAAGTTCCTTCCAAACTGCGAATCCTGGGTACAAAATTCCAGGATCCTAGAGTGACACTAGATCTCACACTGACAGACACTGATAGACACCGGGCTGAGGTCTGCTGAGCTGAGCCGCTTTTCGGCCGGAAGAGAAAAGGATTAAATGAGAAGCTCTGCTCATACCCCCCACCCCCTTCTCTCTAATCTGCTGATGCGGTGCTCTTCCCAAACCTAATTGTTAAAAACACCATAACTCTCTCTGACACCCACCGCCTTTAGCTGTTAGTACTGTCTGATGTTATATTAATGAGTCTCGCAAACAAATGAATCAAAGATCGCACCATGTTGCTTTTCAATTGCTTTTTCTCTCTCTTGTGCTTTTTTTAGCATCTGAACTGCAGACACAGTGAATAGCTGGACTCTACTGCAGCCGGGGTGTCAGGTCAGATAGCTGCCTGCCTCCTGCCAGGGAGTACCCGGGCAGCAGTGCCCAGTCAGCACTGACCCCACTGACAAAGCAGGGCATGCCTCGCCAGGGTACCTTCCTCCTGAAGTGGATCTGCTAATTGAAGCTCCTTTTAGCAACGCATCCGGTCGGTCAAAACTGCAGCCTCTGCAAATTCTAATCTGTCATACCTGGTAAATTGAAAAGGTATTTTACAGGGACATTAATCTTCAATTCTATGCACGGTCTTATCTACATTCTGTGATACAATGGCTAGAGTCGCACCGAGTCAGGTAATAGATTTGATGCATCTCGCTTTCAGAGGACCCAGGGTGAAAAGAAAACGGGCCGTTCATTGGATAGCAATCAGAAATCTGTCACAGCTTGTCAAATCCTGATGGAGGTCGAAATACTGAACTATAGGGCAGGGTCACAGTTCACTTGCTTGTGTACACAGTGCTGACTCAATGCTGAACTAATCCACTTTAGATCTGCACGAATGGGAAATGCAGAGACTGAATAGCTGACCCCACTCCAATTATCCTGTTATTTAAAAAAAAGAAAGGGCTCACATATTGGGACACCCACACACTGCTGTGATGAAAGGTCTGATCTGATACCAGAATCTCCACACCTCATTCCCCAGAGCAAAACACGCCTTTAAGTTATATATTTCAACGCTGGATTTATTTGATGTCTTCTCCTTTCAGGGTTTCCAGATCTTTAATATGCATGTAGCTTTATTTAATGGAAACATGAAATAATCATTGTGTACATCGCTTCATAAATACGTACAATATAATTAAATTGCCATATACTCAAATCAGCTTACAGTGACATAAAGCAGAAATAAAAAGTAGTACATTATTTATTTTGTGTAGTGTTTATTAATAAAAAATAATTTCCTAATTTACATAACAAAAACCCCATACAAATCGAGTAATGCCCACAGGGGGAATTCTGTGCTGCTTTCAAGATATGCGCTTTAAAAATAGATGTTAAAGGCAAATACACAACATGCAGGCAACAGTAGGGTGCTCCCTGTTTCTCACTGTACTACGAGGATAAGAATAAAAATAATGTCAGCTTCTATCAATTAATCATCATCATCGTCTCTCTATATATCTGTCTGTCTGTGTCTATTTATCTATTGATCTGTCTGTCTACTAGATGTACGGCAAATTCTATTAATAATTAAAGCTCACACTCCATAATTGGCATTGAAAACCCGGCATATACACACCTTTCTCGCTCATTAGCTCTCTTCTCTAGTCCAATACATTTTTAAAACATGTACAGATCTGTAACTTAACTATAAACCCTCTGGCTGCTTCATTCATGTCCTAATTTACCCAGGCGTCCTCAGTGATGAGGAGAGACGGGCTGCTTTGCTGGCTACACAGACCCGCTTTTCCCTTCCAAGTTTACCGCCTTACTGTCCTTGGAGCAGAAAACAACCTCCTTTCTTATTTATGTTTCTTTTCTTTTCCCTCGGTGTAAATATTTAGGTAATTCTCCAGTGAAGTGCACTGTCCTGAGAAAGCCTGATGTTTACTAGTGGAATGATGTAATTCCTCCTTCCTCTCTGATCATCCTTTCCCTCCCATGTTATCTGGTCCTCTCAGGTCTCATTCAAGTGGCTATTGTCTCCTGTCTAATAGATGCACAACCCGCCTATTGGGGCCTAGGATGTTTTGAAGTTAAAAACCCCACGAGGAAGAGTTCACACATCATAACTGCTGATCAACAATGCTGATACGCAGCGGTGAGGCCTCCTGGTAACTCTGGGACAAAGCCGGTGAACTCTGTGCTGGGCGAGGCGGCCAGATTCTAATCCGGCTCCTCTCGGAAAAGAGGAAAATCGATGGAGCAGCTTCTCGGTGCCAAACGCATTAAGTAACAGCTCTGTGCCTCGGCTCTCCTGCGCTCTTCTCCTTGTCTCTCTCACTCCCAGGCTTCACCCCTGCCACCCCGTAGGAGGAACAATGATCTGCTGCCAAGGCCTAGAAGGGCAGGTCCCCTTGGCTGTATGTCCCCAGCCTCACTGCTAAAGAGTGATGCAAAGAAGAGGGAAAAATTTGGAAAAAGAGCTGCCTGCTCCACACATGGTTTGTTATTGTGGTACTTTCTAGTTCTGCACAGACGGACACAACTGAAGTGAGCAAAACTGTACAAAGAAACGCAATAATCCAAATCACATGCATGCACTATCTCTAAATCTCTCTCTATAAATGAATACAGCAAATGTCTATTTTAGTAATTCACGTCTGAATCTAACCTAACCTGAACTAAAATGTTGTATGCTATGTTAACACTATACATGCTGCAGTAGGAAAACAAAGGATATAATTGTTGTTCTTGCTATATTATTTATAGGCCTATATGGACCTAAATAGGGGTAGAATAAGATTACGATGAAATATAAACTTACAGAGGAAAAAAATAATTTAAAATGGGAGAAGTTCAGTAGTTCACCTTGTGCTGAGCAGGGAGTTTGCATACAGGAATGAATGAAGAATGGTAATAAATATTTAATGTCTAAGATGTGTGCAGTGCGGTGCAGTGCGAGGGCAGCCATTGTAGAGTCTATGGGGGGAGTCTCGACAGGAATATATATATATATATATATAATTTTTTTTTTAACCAATTTGGTATTTTGGTATTGAAGGGGGAAATAAAAATGCATAAGGTATTGTGATTTATAAAGAGCTCCAGATAACCAACTGTGCCTCACACTGGAGACGAGAGACAGAAAAAGAGAGAGAGAGAGGGGGATGGAAAAAAAGAGAAGAGACGCACGCCTCTTGTAGTACTTTAACCCGGCTTGTTGTTTATACTAGCAAATCAATTAGGAACTCATTAACTTCCGTTTTTAATTAGATTATGTGCACTAGGGCATGTCTAGGGCCAGTGAGCGTCGCATGGACAGTTTTATTTACACATTTATTTATTTCATTGGTGTATTTTCCGCTCCTAAAAAGAAACAATCAATAGGTAGCGGGACTTGGGTTAAGCACAGCGCAACAGTGCGTTACCAAATGTAATTAAATACAATGTCTTACTTTGACTCGCACACCCTTAGGGGAAAGGAGCAATCGAGAAAGAACTTTACTTAAAAAAAAAAAAAAAAAATGTATAGCAATGTATAAAAAAATTAAATAAATCAAGATGGCATCGACAGAGATTTCCTGTGGCTAGGAGGTGGCAAGGTTTTGCATTTAGAGTAGAGGAAGATGCCATTTAGCCAGTGCAGACCCTGCTGCTGAAGGGATCGATACAGACGTCTCTTCTTTCTCTACTGAAAGTTATGAATAGAAATGTCAATAGAGAGTAAGAACATGTAAAACAACAGGGAAATATTAATTTACGCAGAGAGTGAAGTAAGAGTGATGCATTCCGATCTCGGTGGTTTGCAACACATTTCTAAAAAGCTGAAATTTTGTAAAGTAGTAATGAAAACCACATGATAAAGGTGCATCGGATGTGATAACCACTATTCTAAAGGCTTCAAGGGTGTCGTTTTTCAGATAGTTTCTGATCGTTTTCCAAATATTTGATTCTTGCCCCATTCTAGTAAATTCAAAAGCTCTTCCCATTGCAATAGTCACCTATAGCACAGGAACTCCCACTGGGGTATACACACAAGCACTATACCTGAGGAGACTGGAGGAAAGGAGAGAATATGAGAGGAGAGGATGGGAGAGGGTTGGAGAAGAGAGTAGGACTGAGCGGAAACAGACAAGAGAGGAGAGAGGGCCTTTGGATCCCCCCCGAAGCTGCAATCACACCCGTGCCCTTGTAATCCTGGTAGAGGTGAATGTATGAATTACTCATCCACATCCACCCACATGGATCCACTCCAGCACGAAAACAAACACCATATGCCTTATTTCCTTATTGATTTAAAGCACACCGAAACACAATCCACATTGTGATATTACCGTAGGCAGCCACAGGGCCATAGCCCAGGGGACCCTCCCACAGCCTCATTAAAATTCCAGCAAAAAGTAAAACAATCAGATTGGAGGAAAAAAAACTCAACTAAAACCTTTAAATGCTGCGTTTTAATTTTTTTTTTTTTCAAGGAGGATGAATTCATTGTAGTCCGGAGTGAGATTCTAAAAAGCTACTGAAAACCACATTTGTACCGCTCTCAATATTGTTTTTGCATGAAGAGTGGATTTATTTTTCTCCCCAGAGATGAAAAACCAGGTAAAAGCCTCTAGGCGGACTGTAGGTTGAGCCCCATCGTTCAGACGGAGCTGAACTAATGTGGGCGGAGTCAGTGATCGGGATTCCCTGAGGAGCCCGCGTGTGATTGAGGCGTTAGCAGGGTTGGGTGTGTGTGGGTCAGTCAGGGTTTCCTCCGCTTGTGGTGCCACAGTGAGTGCAGGAGTTTACTGGGCCCCTGAGCTCTGCGGTGGTATCAGTCAGAGCTGCATTAATCCTCTAGAGTGCACTTGTGTTTTGGACTAGTAGCATGACAAGAAACCGATGGGCTAGCCCTGCATGCTTCGGTAGAATGGTTTGTTAGCCTCATTCTTCCCTTAAAGGACCTGTTCAAAATGTAGATAAGAACAAGAAAATAAGGCTGGTATGAATACTGCGTCTATTTTCTGGATCCGCATTTGTCGGGGGCCTACCTCGGTGATGCGGGGGTTGGTGCACTTGACGTTCTTGCTCGACAGGTCCAGCCACTGGTTGGCGAAGGGTGGGCAGTGCTGGCGCAGGGTGCAGCTGACCTCGCCGCTACACCAGCCGCATTCGAACTTCCTCTCCGCCTTCAGGCACATCCCACAGCTGTCCCTTTGGGCGGCGCACTTGTACAGGTGAACTGTAAGGTGGGGGCGAGGGAGGAAAGAACAGAGGTCAAGGTTGAGAAGGAGGATTGAGATTAATCAGCCATTTTCCAGAATTTAAATGGCCTGTTTCTCTTTTTTTAAATGCTCTCGATCTCAGATCCCAATGTGCCGTGGTTGATTATTCAAGTACAGGCCATAGAGAGATGTGCCTTGGTTTGATAGGGAATAGTGTTTGTATTATTTAATGTATTATTATTATTTAGTCAATATAACACATTACTATTCTACCCTGGCCTTCCAAAAAAAAAATTCTCTATACATCAAAATATATATTTACAGTTTCCTTTGACCAACAGCAAAAGAAAGCATTGCAATCCACAAACTGTGTCAAATCAATAATGCAGCATTGTTTCAAACATATCTAAATTCGACTAGGCTGCAGAGTCTCAGAGACACCCTACGGCGGGCGAGCTGTGAATTGTAATATGACACTTGAAAGTTTTAAGTTTATCTGAGCACTTCTCAATGCACTGGGCTCTACTGAGAGATATCCAATGTACCTTTAATGCTCTCGGGATTGTCGATGATGAAATTGCCATTCCAGACCACAGAGAAGTCCACTGCCAGGTCACTGATCTTCATTCCCTCATAGAGATACTGTGGGTGAAAAAGAACAGGAGCATAATAACCTGCTGTCTCTATTACACCTTATCATATTAATCACACGTCCGGGCAGCTGCCTCTCTGCTGCGGTTACTCTGATAGGGCCTTCAGAGAGAGACAGTGTGGAATGGCACACTGCGGTACTGAACACTCTTAACTGCTTTGTTAACATCAAGTGTTGGTCCCATGTTTCATGAGCTGAAATTTCTCCTTTGCCTAGATAATCCATCCACCTGACAGGTGTGGCATATCAAGAAGCTGATTAAACAGCATGATCATTACACAGGTGCACCTTGTGCTGGGGACAATAAAAGGCCACTCTAAAATGTGCAGTTTTGTCACACAACACAATGACACAGATGTCTCGGGTTTTGAGGGAGCGTGCAATTGGCATGCTGACTGCAGGACTGTTCACCAGAGCTGTTGCCAGAGAATTGAATGTTCATTTCTCTACCATAAGCCGCCTCCAACATCGTTGTAGAGAATTTGGCAGTACGTCCAACTGGCCTCACAACCGCAGACCAAGTGTAACCACACCAGCCCAGGACCTCCACATCCGGCTTCTTCACAAACTGTCCGGAATCATCTCAGGGAAGCCCATCTGTGTCCTCACCAGCTCTGGTGCTGCAGTCATTAGGCCAATTGCACGCACTCACAAAACTTGAGACTTGAAATCCATAGATTAGGGCCTAATGAATTCATTTCAGCCATTTCCTTATATGAACTGTAACTAAGTCAATTTTTGAAATTGTTGCATGTTGCATTAATTTTTTTTGTTCAGTATAGGAACCACAAATCGCTCATTGAAATGTCACCTTGAAACCTGCCTTGAGGGGTGATCATGTACTAAATCCACAGGACTGAACTGGCTTTATGCTCATACTAGAACAGAAGGTGTGCGAAAACCTGAGTCTCTGAAACCGAACGGGGGCACGTTGAACAGAACAGAAAAGCTGTGGGCATTGAGGGGTAGAGAGGACACTGCGGGATCTCAAAAGAGGGAAAATCGACAGGAGGGCCCTCGTTTTGGGAAACCCTGGAGGGGCAGTGGGAAAGATGCGTGTAGGGAGGGGGACTCTTGGGAAGGGGCCCTGGGGCTCAGAGACGTACCGAGCTGTTCTGGCACTGCACGCTGGAGCTGTTGAAGCGCAGTGCCGGCACGCGGTGGCTGACTCCCTGGATGTGCAGCACGCACTCGTAACCACGCTGGCCCGACTGCGGCTGGGGGAGGTTCCGCGCCTTCAGGGTGATGGGCTTCACCTCGCCCACCGGGATCAGGATCTCCTCAGAGCGCACCAGTTGGGGGCAGTCCTGCAGAGCACAAGCACACAAACACAGTCATGAAGCAGCACTTTACAGCCTTCTTAATTCCCCAGAAAGGTCTAGAAAGGAACTAAATAACTCCTAAAGAACTCCTTCAAATAGCATCCAGAAATATAGTTGGTGATCCATATTGTTTTCTTTTGTTTTTCTTAGCTAAAGACTCGGTGTAGGGGGACATAATTTAGGACTACAGCCCACAGCCAGGACAGCCTTAAACACACATGAAAAAGCTAACTGCCTGAGCCCAGGACTGTTAGTGGGCAACAATCTGAAACCTCCCCAGCTCTCCTGACCTCCTCACATCTCTCCAGTCCTCCCAGGTGCACAGACTGATCAATGCCCTTTATTTAAACCCAGCAGAGCAGCAAAACGCGTCCTGCTGTTTTGCTCACATTCGAAATTAGAAGCCAATATCTGGACACTCCCTGAAGCACACACACATCCAGCAGGGGATGTACAGACACAGTTAATAGTGTCAAATGCCCTTCAGCTGAAGGTGAGGGTGTGTGTGTGTGTGTGTGAGTGTGTGTGTGTGAGTTCTACAAGCTTCAAGGCAGACAGCTATCAAATGCACACTAGGCAAAGCAGACACAGTCTCGTCTGTATGCCAGACTTGTGGTCACTTAGGATTACAAATATTCTAGGTTTCAAATAACCCCTTGATATTCGCTATTATAGTTACAATGGAAAATGAGTATGGTGAGATGGTATGTAATTACTTTCCACTGCTGGGGGGGACTGAAAACAAAACCAAACACAACATCACGCACACTCCTGAATAAACAACAGACTAGAATAGATGACAAGTGTTTAAGTAGTATTGTCTGTATACAAATAAACATCTCAACATAGACTGGCAGACTTGTTTTCTGGGATGCTCCTGTGGGGATGAAGCAATACACTTATATTTAAATCATTTATCTATAGGTATGTATAGATGAGATTGAGATTGAGAGATGGTTAGTAATGTGCACAAACACTGTCCTATGATAGTGTACCTCGGAGGCGTTGACTCGGCCCTCTTGGAAGGAGCAGCTGGTGGGATCGTGGGTGCACAGGTTGCGGTATTTACACCAATGGCAGCGGAAGGCACTGTTCACGCAGGATAGACACCTATAGAGACAGACAGCAGGCACTCACACCATGTACCACCCTCCCAGACCAACAAAAGCCCCCTTCCTCATAACAGATAGGATAATACATACTAATGATAGGTAAAATCATCCTAAAGGAAAATACTAAGTGAACAATCGAACACAAGAGGAGGGGCTAAAGCTCGTATCGTTCAATAAGAGAGTTTCGTCTTCTCATTAGAATAAGTTATGTCGACAGTTTGTTATTAGTTTAAAATGTGTGTGTGTGTGCGTGTGTGTGTGCGTGTGTGTGTGCGTGTGTGTGCACCAACTGGGACACACACAATAATGAAGACTGACGAGCCAGTCCACTGAGGACGGCCTGGGCTGCCCCACACAGACCCCTCTCCCCGCTTACTACTGGGGGCTGAGAACTAGGTTCCAGTCAAGGATACTCTAAACAGCCTCTATGTTTCAGTGCTGAATCAGTCGATTTTGTGTGCTTGCCGTCAGCAGGTTTAAGAGCAAAGCAAAAAAAAAATGGTCACAGTTTAAAGATTATGATTAATTCATGCTGCTACAAGGCTGAGAGTTTTAAAAGGCTGTTTAATGTGTCATGAGTACACATTTACTTAACACGATGACTGTATTAAGTCATAAGGAAATGACGTGCTCGCTCAATTTATAATTACTCTGGAATAGTTGACACATACAGGGAAATGTTGCTGAAGAACGATCCCCTGGAAACACGGACACTGGATTGCCTTGTTAAACAGGTTTACATCACAATTTCAATTATGTATCAGTGTTTAGTCTGAACATTAAAGCTGCCGAGCGAAGGCCTCCCCTTTTGAATATCGATGACATCAAATGGCGGCACTGATTTTGAAGGCGTTTCATTAATCGGAATAGAAAGGACACTTGATAGTCTGCGCTGGACCCTGACTGGGGCTTTTTGTCAATTTTGTTTAGCTGATGCACGGCTCCTCTCTATACTCATGTGTGCCTATGCATTTGTCAGTGAAGAGCCTTCAACAGTAACACACACCATTTAGGGGATTTAAAGCACCATGAAGTAAAGCTGCCAAACGCTTAGCCAAGTTAAAGAGGGAAAATGAGATGTCACTGTACTGGCAATCAGTTGATGGTTTTGGAAATGTGTCCATCCCACCAAGGGAGAGACATTCTGTTGGTCTCTCTCTCTCTCTCTCTCTCTCTCTCTCTCTCTCTCTCTCTCTCTCTCTCTTCTTCTTCTAATGCTGTGAGATTGCTGTTCACTGTAGGGTTGGACTGTGAAGACTGTGTCTGAGTTTGTAGTTGTCCGGCCCCAAGGGAATGACAGCGACCATGGAGTAGCCCACTGTGCTTTGTCACTAGGTGGCAGTGTGGTGGTGTGTGTCAGTTCTGTCTCAGCACAACTTCTACTCACAAGAGACATTTCCATACAGTTGCAAAGATACATTCCTCGAGTTGGCTCCAGCAGTGCTTTGGATACTAGTGTTTCTTAAACAAAAAACAACACAGAAATTCTCTTTCTAATAACCTTTCTCCATATCCAGAAACCTTTCGACTGAGAATGTTAGGTACTAAACAGCTGTAAGGAAGCATTACAAATTAATACATGGAAAACAAACTGCAAATGTTTCTGCTGGTTTGCTGAAGGCATAGAGAGAGGATCATTTTTTTATTAAATCTTTGTAATCCCCTCTCTACTCTTCACATCCCCCAGCGCCTCAGTGTGGTTTGAGAAACAGCACCAGTAAAAGGCTGCAGAAGGCACACTGGCCGTGCTGTTAAGGCTGCCTTGATAGCAGAAGTTTTCTCTTCATTACTCTCCTGGGACGAGCCACGACAGAAGTGCAGGGTTGCCACGGGCAAAAACACTCTGTGTACTTATCAAACTACCATGTCTGGAATTTAAATTAAATCAACAAAAACAGCACAACACATGTGCTTGACATTATGTGGAGCTGAGGAATGAAATCAAAAGGCTTGCCGGGAGAACAAGAGACCTGGCCTCTCTCTCACTCTGCTGGAGATCTCCGTCCGTAAGTGACCAAAAAATAAATAAATAAAATACTCCTTATCAATTATGCATAACTTCCAAAGTTTAATTTGTAAGAGCAATAATTAAAAGAGAAAATGGGTCAAAAAAAAAAAAAAAAGAAGATGAAGTCCCAGTCTAATTACAGATAGCTGTCTGCAGGTTAATCTAGGCCTACTGACTATCTTGTTTGCAAAAGAGTAAGTGTAATTAATTCTGTCCTTTTTGGGGTTTTAATACTAGAGAAGTGCCTTGGGGAAACTTTGCCCATGAAGGAGAGAGGAATTAGTGCTACAGATAGTTTCAAAATCATATCACATTGCAATTAGGTAGTTCACTGGGAATTGGCACTGGCAGCTGGATCGAGCGTGGGACAGCTGGGGATACTTGGGGGGGGGCCCGGGACACTCACAACTGGTGGACGCTGCAGTTGTAGAATTTGAACTCCGTGCTGGTCAACATCTGGCCCGTCTCCTTTGAATTCAGCCGCAGTTCCACGCCAAACCAGTCTGAAAGCACAACAGAAAATAAATAAATAAGATCAGATGAAACAGCTGTTTTGTCTGCAGGAAAGAACTACGAGACGAGACGCCGATGCCAAATATACGCCAGTGTGTAACCTCTTTAAGGGATGAGGTTTGCAGCCATTATTCAATTGTTCCAGGGGACTTCTGTGCCAACAAGCTTTTCTCAATAAAGAGTAAATCATGAAAAATACAGAATAAAAAATAAATACAATAATAAATAATACTCATGGTTACTCTAACTGTTGCCCATTTGTTCCTTGTCTTTTCTTAGAGGAAGTATTTGCAGCATAATATGGCAGGGTTTCTTTTTGTCTACCCCATCTTAAAGAATTATGATCGAATTTGTTTACATAAGCCCTGTATCCATTCTTCTTTCTTACTGTAAACTACTGTACACTACATTGTTAAGACAGATAATCCAGTAGGTCTGTTCAGCTTTCTGTTATAAGCTGCTCTGTAATCTAGCATTACTTTAGACATGTCCAACTGCCCACCCTGTTTTTCTTTCCACAGTTGCTTAAGCCGCTGTGCTGTTCATACTGTGGGCACAGTCTGCGGTGCCTGTAATCATTTTTGCTTTCCCACCTTGTTACTGTAACCTAGTGTATATGTGCCCGCATCCTGCCATCTCATTTCATTACTGTAAAGTGCTCTGGTGAAGGCCCAGGACAGGGATCGTTTCGAAGAGCTCATGGTTCAGTTAGGTGCATCGTCACTGTGATCCACGAGACAGGGTTTGATCAGAGAAGCTTGTGCGGCTGTGCTCGGAAAACTCTTGGCAGGCTCTGCTCTCCCCCTCTCTCTCCCTCTCTCGCCCTCTTGCTCTCTCTGTAGGAGCCCCGGAGGTGTCGGGATATTGTCCTGTGCCAGTAGCAGCACTGAACCCAAGCCCTGCGGTGCTCAGAGCACACAGTGAGGGGCAGTGCTCCTGAGGATACAGGGTCCGGCCGCACCAGTGCAGCCCGCTGTGGGGCCGGCTGGGCCAGGAGAGTGCTGGCTGACCGCCTGATACAACATACAACACTTGGCCAGAGGTAGATTATCGACAAGGCCCCGACTGTGAGCACAGTGACACTTCACAACTGCTACTATACGCAGGATCTGCACAGATTTTTATACCCGTGATTTACAAATATATACCGTACACGTGCCGAATGAGACTGTTCTGTCACCGGTGATGCTGTGCTGCTCACGTCAGGAAGTGGGCATGGGTGTCTCATTAAAAAACAACAATACAAACATTAGAATGTTTGGAAATGCAAAAAACTGAGTGGAGCAAAGTAAAATAACTATTTTATAATGGGAATCTGGATTCAGTCAGACTTGTCAGGCTGGTCAGTGTGATTGAAGGGTTATTTTCCTGGTTACAGTAGGCAGTCTGCAGTAATCTGTCAATCACAGGCCTCAGTGCTACTCCTTCACAGAGCAGCCCCCTGAACAGGCTAAGGTTGGGGTTTCTCTGTCCGCAACCCCCCGCTGAGGAGGACGTTCAGCTAGGTCAAGAATCCCACCATCCCACCTGTCGTTTCACATCATACCCCACCTCCTTCGTTCTCCCTCGCGGGCATTATTGTCAGCTTTGTTTAGTTTTTCTTGCTCAAACTACAGGGGGGGTTTGTTTAGTTTAGTTTTTTTGGCTCTCTCTCCTTGCTTGATGTGGGCAACCAAATGCAAGTGTATCTGATTTCAAGCGGCCCTGCAGGATTGGAGGAAAGAGCTGAGGACGGCAGAAAGCCACTTTGACATTTCACAGGGAGCTCCAGCAGCTGGCGAGCGCTAATCACGCTCCCTCCAACAGTTGTGTCTTTGGGTGCATTTTTACACAGGGTAAACACATTTATTCACTTCACCTTTCCCAGGGCACTTATATAATGTTTATTTTTATTCTAGAGCCAGACTGGAAGGACAAATACATACATCAAAATATGTATTATTGTGATTTGTATTTAAATAAAAGAACACCTGATGCTCAGAACAATCCTCATCCACCTTAGAACCAGTGATTATTGACAAAGATGTTTTCTCATCCCACCCCACCTTTAATACCCCCCAACATGCTACTTGAGAGCCAATACATCACCTGCTCTGCCTGGCCGCGTACTTCTCCCCATTATAACCTGGAAGGAGCATAATATGGGCTGCTAATACAGTCAGCATGCTTGAAGCCGAGTAGGCAATTACACTTAATAAGTGTCAGCTCAGCTCTCGGCGTGCACACTGCAGTGGCCAGGCCAGGGGCTGTCTGGGATCATTAAGACACAGCCATGTGAACAGGCTTCATTCCTTTTTCAGCCAGGGTTGAAGCTGCAGGAACATGTGACCCCCGTATGAGTGTTCACACGGAAAAACATCTCCTCAGAAAAACAGGCTTTTATACAGAAAACACTGATCCAGCAGGCCTGGAAATACATTGGGTAAATCAGACTGTTTTTGCACATTTTGTGAAGCAGCCTGAGCAAATTAAGGCAGATCAGAAGCTGAAACAAACATCGAAAAAGGTTGTTTTCAAAGGACCTTACGATCAATGCTCTGTGAGTGACTAAGCAATATCAGGCACTATTCCTTGGGTCCTATGGGTTTGTTCTTATGAAAGTTTAACTTGCCAGATCTGCATTGTACTTTTCCACTTTCACTGTGATTCTGTAGTAATTTCCCTTGATGGTGTATTTTCCTGTACCGCACCATCGATAAGAACATAAACGATGGCATTAATCATTCTTAAGGGAAGTATTGCACAGCTGTTATAGTGTAGAAATGCACAGTGAAACAACACCTAAATAAAATAGTAAAAATACTAAATCAACCATGGAAATATACCATGGTAAACCATGCTGCCTTGGGCAAAAAGAGTGGCTCCCTCACCTTGGTCAGTGGGTATGAGTGGCACGTCCTTGGCCGCTGGAGACACACAGAGGATTTCATTCCCAGACACCTGACCTTCGACCTCAGTCAGGTTCCCGAACGAGCAGGTGATGCCGGCTGAGAGGTCGGGTACGTCGCTGACCTTCACAATCAGCTGGCAGGGGACAAAATTCGGTGTCATTCGAGGGTGAAGGTAGTTGGGATTCAAAGGTCAGCGGCAAGGACGACTCACAGTCCCGCGCACTTTCGGATTCACAGACACACATTTTTACAGAATAATTTCAACAACACAAAAATATGAAATTATCAACAGATGTGACCACAAGTAGACTTGGATGAAAAATAAACCAAAAACACCAAATTCAAGGTGTGCAACTGACAATCCTAAGTGGAAAACCATCCACACAACACACACTTCCTATTGAACCATATCTCTCAGAAGCAATTGACTTAAGTGCACAAATATATCCCATACCACAAGGATCCACTGCGCCTATAAATATATTCCACAAATGAGGGTGTTTAATATGTTTTCCAGCCAAGTGAAGTAGCCTGGGTAATTATCACTGTGGCATTTCAGAGGCCTGCTCTATCAGGGTTATTTTTACTTCAGCATTTGATGTTTCCATTGTTTTATCTGCTTTCCTCAACGCTACAGGGCCTGATGACATGGGAACAGGCTTTTTAACAGCTGTCATCTCACGCTAGCATGGCTTCATCCAAACTAGCCTGCCACTTCTACTTTTGCCTCCCCTCAACAGATACACTTTATTTTCCTTCTTTACCCTCTTCTAAAAAGCTTTTAATTGCAAAAATAACATCAATCCCGATTCCCTTCCTCCAAGGGCTGCTTAATTCATGACATGCCCCCTCCTCGTTCCTGCACATCACATTAATTAGCTTTCTCACTATCCCTCCCTAGATCCACACACACACACACAAATCACTCAAAGAATTGCAGGAAATAAAAGGTAGCATTTTAGTGGTCTGGAAAGCCTTTCTAAGCTTTTGTTTGGGCCCCACAGCGGTGATGCTGTAGATGCTGAAGCTAAGTGCGTAATGAGGAATTAAAGTGTTTTTCCTGTTGTAAATGTATATACATGCACCTAATTAATGCATGCTAGGGAAATTATTAATAAAGGTAAGGTCATTGTTTACCTCTTGTATATGCTTGCCACTGGGTGACATGTTGTCATGGTAATATTTGCTCTACTCTGGTGTGGTGTGGGAGAAAACAAGTGACCCTGTTATCATGTCACTCATCTGTTACAATAACAATCACACTTCTGCTTTCACAGAAACCCTGCTGATTCCCTACTGAACATCCTTTCATGCATCCTGCAACCCCCCCATCCTCGACTCGGTTGTGGTCACAGGAGGCCCTCTGTCTCTGCCCTGGGGGTAGCCACCTGCTCAAGGGGCTAAGTGGTGTTCCATCTCAAAGACCACTAGTGTAAGCCAGGGTTTTGGCTGGGGGTTCCTAAATATTTATGTACAATTACACAAACTAAGGACTGCCTATTGAAACCTGAAATCTGAAAACTATGTCATTATGATACTGCTGTCTGAGATGATGAAATATCAAAAGCATGACAGTCAATCCACAGATCCGGTACGAGCTTTATCAATGCCAAACCACTGAAGACCACGGTGGAAGAGTGTGACATTTACACACTACCGATGTGGAGTAAAATAGGCAAAGTTCAGCACTTGTTCCTAGGATATCTCTGGGGCAGTTTAGAGAATCGCTGGACTGAACATCCAACATTTCCTCCATCATTTCCACAAACCATTAGGAGCACACACTTAAAATGATTTAGAAAGAATAACAACACAATGGAAGTCAATGTGTTTCTAAAAAAAATAAAAAAATAAAGTCTCTCTACACAGTTCAGCGGCTACCTCTTTGCATTTGGTGATTGTTTATTCATTTATGACAAGGGAACTGGAGGGAAGTCCATCACACTCTGTTCACGGCCAGTCCAGAAGAGGATAACACCTCCCTAGGCTCCAGCCACTTCGAAAGCTTGACAAGGCTGGTGTATCTGCCCAGTCCGACACCCATACTTACCCCCCCACCACACCTCACGGAACTGACGCTAATGGCTTGTGACTTTGTGTACAGTAAACACGTCATACCACAGCGCTCTGACAACTAACCAAGACGCCGCCCCCGAGACGACAATGACGCATCTCCAGTCAGGGAAATACCGACATCTAAATGAATCTGGGAGGATATCTTTCATTAGAAATTAATGACAAACGTCCATCTCAGCCCTAATTGTGTGGCTCCATCTCCACTCCGCAGCCTCGCCGTAATTGTTTTCTCTCGCAAACTGCTGGCGAACATCAGTGAAGCAAACAATTATTAGACAACAAACCCCCATGATGCCTGCACTGGTGTGGCAGGAGGAAATTCAGCCTGCCAGCTTGATCTGACTGTGCCGTGTGAAAGCCCGGCTAGCTCCAGGGACTGTGGCACAGCACTGTTTATCAGCACGCGAGAGGGAAGAAAACAAAGAGGGAAACAACAAAACTAAATCAAACTGCTTTCTTTGTGAAATCCTTCTCTCCTCGCAACTAAGTGCAAATGCTTTTTTTTCTTTTCCAATGGCCCACTGGAAGAAGCTGAAAGCTGGGGGGTGGGAAACAAACAAACAGGGACGCTTCAAATTAAGAAGACACTGAATGATGACACTGGACAGGGGAAGGAACCAGGGGATGTGAGCAAGTGACAGGGGAAGAGGACACTGGAAAAATGTTAAAAGGGATTTGATGGCGGAACTGGAAAAAAAAATAACAACACAATAATGGCCTGATGAAAGAGTGATGGATTAAGAGGAAAGCAATAGAAGAAAGACAGGTAAGGTAAAGGGGGTGGGGGCTCACCGGCACGCTGTGCTCGGAGACAGCAATGCTGTCGGGCTGCACCGTCACTCTCACGCACTGGTTGATGGCGGCAGCGAAGCGGAACGGCTCCTCGGCCCGCTCACACCGATCCTTGCGGGAGCACCTGTGGAGAGAGCCACCATTATTAGCATTACCTCCGATGCACACAAACAAGCAAACACTATTTCCGTAATACTGGCCTATAATCTATAATCTTACTTCGACCGTAAAGAAAAAAACACACAAGGGTGACACCAAGATTACTGCCACTACTAATAATCCCAGTATAAGAAATGCCCAGGCACTACTGGTTTACCAACAGATTACTGCTGGATTATGGACGGATCACGGCCACATCACTACCAGACTGCTGACCGTCCAGATCGCTGTGTGTCTGTAGTGAATTAGTGTCAGGTCACGACCAGGTTACAGAGAGATGCCAGATTAGTGAAAGATCACTCACAGATTATTGACAGAGCACTGCCACCACACTGGTTTACATGAAACCAGGTTTATATACAGCAATCTGGGCCAAACCAGGCACTGTTGTTCTTTCTCTGTGTCCCCTCAGCCACAAGTCAGATAATTACTTCTCTAGGTGACAAGATTCTTGGGAAATAAGGACCTCCCAATATCAAGTCAGAGACATCTCTTCCTTCCTCTGGCCCAGTATGAGGCTAATGCAGAACCTGGGCATATTTACAAGACTGCAGGTGTACAGCATATACAGTACAGACACAGGTGTGTGTTATATATAACATAAACAAAAGTATGCAAAAGACTGATATTATGCAGCACTTGGGTGGCAATACATGTTAACCTGGTGCTGCTGCGTCAGGTTCTTTCTGCAGAGGAGTTAATGTGTTTTTGCCTATAGGCATTTATTAAAATGACTGGGCAATTAACAGTGTGTAGGCAAGATCCTAGGGCACAAATGAGGACTTGAGGTAAGCCCACTAAAAGGGTAAAAAGGAATTCGCAGTTCTAAGGGGCTGACCAATGGAATGTATATGAGGGAGAGAGAGAGAGAGAGAGAGAGAGAGAGAGAGAGAGAGAGAGAGAGAGAGAGAGCGCTCCCTGGGGAGAGTCTCACTGCGCCTGGAGTGCTCCTTCCATCCTTCCTGGCCTGGGAAGCCCATTACTTTTTGATATTTACCTTAATTAACGCCTGCACTTTACATCTTTTATTGCTCAGCCTCCATGGAAAGGGCTGCTTTCATCGCGCTCTGAAACGTGCCAGATCACGAGCGTGGATGATTCACCCCCCTGCCTCACTTCCCTTCGCCCGCCCTCTTGTTCCCCCATTCCTACTCATTACAAAACCCCCCATTGTACATTACAGCATTATCTCTAATAATGCATAATGGCAACATGTTTTAATTGGCCTGCAATTACAATTTAATCCTTGAGCAAAATGGCAGTGCTCCCCGGGCCTGGCCCTCGCTGGGCCGCTCCTCCGTGGGACGCCGTGCGATGAATGAGTCTGTGCTCCCCAGCTGTGAGGGAGCAGGGGTATTGATTCAGCGCTCCACCCTGCCTCTCTTGTTATCTGCCACGGAGATCCTTCCCCCCCTGATTCCTGCTGCTGACTTCTGCACAATTAAACTGTCAGCACCTCATAAAAGGGGCTCTCTATTTAAAAGCATCCCTTCTGAGCCACTGCTGAAGAGGATACTGGGAGTGTGTTTAATGTCTAGACGTGATGCCTTTTGTTTACCTCACAGCGAGAAAGCAAACTGAACATTGATGTGTGCACAGATATACATGATATATATGTATATACACCATACATCCACACATATACATTTATAATGCCCATGGGTATTACAAACTACATCATGAGAGTCATGTTCGGTGGTGGTATAAACACTACAGGTATTCCTCAAGTCATGTAGATTTTAATTTGACGGTAATAGAAATTAATTATTCTCCAGTTTCCCTCAGATGATTAACACTCAAAGTAATCTCTCATTCGTTTTGATCTGTGAAAACAGTCAAGGTTCCTTAATATATATATATATATATATTTGAAAAAATTGACACTTCCACATTACTGAAGTCTAAAATAAGAATCGGAGAAAAGTTGTCTCTCTAACATTTCCAGACACACCGTACCCCAGTGCTGCGCCGCACGCAGTGAGCGTTTTATTGCTCTTAATTGTGATTTCAAGTGTGATGGTACTTTTGGATTGTGCTATGCTTCGAGATGGTTGACCCGGAAGGTGCGTTACACAACAAAGGCCTGATTGACTGTTTGACGGAGTATTATCTGAGCCCGTTTACTGGCTTCCCCTCTTGGCCCCAGTTGAAGTGGATGCTATGGACGCCGGTGGCCTCTGAGTTAACACCCTGTCAGTCACCACCTTTCAACTGCTCCTCTTTCATACACAAAGACTCAGTTAATAGTGCAGGATATTGGGCTTCAGTGTGGTCTCGCAGGGCGGGGTTCAAAGCATGAATTCCCAAAGGAGAAAAGACCCCCCACCCCCTCCACTACCACTAACACACACACAGCCCCGGGAGGCTGTAACCTCCGGCCTGTGCTCACTTTCAACAGCAATTTTCCCATCCCACAGACGAGGCCACCATTACTGTCTTCCCTCGCCCTGCTTCCATTTATCCAGATGGCGAGAGGCTGCCCATCACCAAATGGGGGCTTTTAAACTTTCAAAGCCAGCTAAACGTTTCCTTTAAAGGCATTTAACCCTTGCCCTGGCGTAGATGCTGATACTCTCTCCACAGAGGACTTCCATTTCATTCCAACCTTTATTCCCACTCTCCCGACAACACCCTGCCCCCCACCCCCAGTCAATGAGCGTTAATTTGTGTTGGATACAGTAATTGCATATCACTAGTCGACAAAAACCTGCAACGCCAATGCCCCAAGTGACTCGGAAAAGGCAATATGCAGAAGAACTTTAAAGATAGAGCTACCAATAAAAACAAAATCAGATATTGTTAACGCACCCATTTAATAAGCCACAAGACATATGTAAGTTCCGTGAACTTCAGCAGTTTAACTCACACAAGATAAAGAAAGAATAACTGACACTTTTTTCCTTAGTTTTTTCTTTCTGTTCGCTCTATGCCCAGCAGTCAGTCTTCTCCAAGCTGACAGGAGGAATTTCACCCTGGTAATTGTCGCAGAAATGACGACCCCCGGGTCCTCTGCCACTGACTTCTTTTCAACCTCCACACAGATAAGCAATTATGCTGTCGGATAGTGGGATCCTAATTCCAGCTCATTTCAAAAAAGACGCTCTTACGGCGAATGGCGCAGCCTGTACTTGACTGGGAGATTGCTGTGAGATGGCTCGGGAAAGTGTTTGCTTAATTCAGGTTTGATCACCCCTGGGGCTCCCTCCTATTCATCCGGGGGTTAAATTAGTGTGCAAAAAGCACGCTGATTGCAGCTCGAGCGTGGAGCAATTGGTTTTTGGGCTTCTTAAGGTGCTTGTGCCATTGTCCCCAATTTAATGGGCGCACTCATTTTCTTTCCCCCATTGTTTGACAAAGGGCGCTGTCTTTGGATGCAGCTTTACTGTCGAGTGGAAACGCACTGGAGTGGCAGGCATAAGTGGGCAACAAGGAAAACATCCTGGCGCATTTAACGCCGCTTAATGCGGATCAGCAAAATATGACTGCCTGTTACTTTCAGCAATTTCTCTACTGTGAGAGCATGCAAATAGGCCGCACGCTTGTCAAGGGACCATACATCTCAATTTGCTCACCTGTATAAATAAATTTAAATGCATTTAAATAAATATTACATTTCTCAAAGCACAGTCAGAACAGAACGCCTTCAGTTACAAATGTCAGCTGGATTCCCAAATAGACTGGTGCTGGTTCATGAAATATATAACCACTGAAAATTTTGAAAAAATATATTCTGTTAATGGACTTTTTTATGCTACATGATTCAGCGTTATCAAATGATCTACTGGGGGCTATTGCCTGAAGTATGTATGGATGTTTAAATAGATATGTGAGTGGAGGACTGAGGCACATTATCCTTTGAACAGCAATGTCTTATCTTATAGAAAGCTATTTGCACTACTCTTTGGTCAATTGTCTGTAGCTGCAGTTTAACCACTGACACGACTGCAGTATCTGTCCATGAAGCAGTCATGTATATTGTATTCCACTTAAGATGAAAAATGTTACTGGCACATTTTCCATGGAATAGGTTTTAAGAAAGAAAAATGCCCTCTAAAATCTTAAACTGAAAATCCATCCAGTAAATGTTTGTGTGGTGTCACATTGCCACTTGGTCAGTCAAGACTGGAGTGATTATTGGCAGCCTCTAATTTTGCCTCGGGTCATCGGACTACAGAAGTGTCCTCATCTCACTCCCAGGCACGCAGAAACGAGACAATATTAACCACTTGAATCTTGACTCATTTTCTCAGATCAATTTCCTAATTTGACCACCGGGTGGCAGTGTGCACTACATGGTAGATGAGGGAAAGCAACCAGGTCTAAAGCTTTGAGACTGTTTTGAAACACATTCAAATTGTAACTGTGCCTAGGACAGGAGAATGAGTATGCCACGCACGAGTAGTCTTTCAAAGGTCTACAGATTTCCCTGACTGGAGCATCTGAATACATTATATCTCATTCAATGGTTGACTCCATTGGTAATATCATTGCCAATTCAGTCCACTTGACTAGTGACATGTAGAGCTGCGTTTTGGAGCAGAGAGTCTTACTGTCGTGTGTTTCAGCACAATCTCTAAGACACATCCTCGCTAATGACAAAGCTTCTAATCACCAGACCTGCTTTCCAGACACAGCACAAACACAGCACCCAGAGGAGGCGGCTCCACAACTCGAATGTGTGGGCTACGGCTCTGTGAAAGAGCTGGAGGCAGCTTAACAGGATTCTCCTAATAGGGAACTAAATTGGTTTAATAATAATAGGCTTATGAGTAATGCAATAATTGTATCGAAAACTGACTCTTTACAGATCTATAGTGCAAATCAAACAATGCAGAGCAATTGCTCATGTGAAGATTAAGCTGTTTAATTGCACCCACAATATCTTGTATACAGTGGAACAAAAACAACAAGAAGTCCCTGTTTACAACTGGAATAAAATATAAATACAGAACGAGAAATTACTGTTAAACAATTTATCGGGAGAATTATGCAGGAGGTGCAGGGGAATATCAACATCAGTGTATGAGATCAATATTCAATTAGGAGTTAATCTGCAGAATTGATAAGACACTCTCTTTTTATTTCCAGAACAGATTTTAATTCTGTTCACACCGAATGTAACACAGCCCCTTGGTTGACTCCTTGCTGTGTCCCTGTTTCAATGCAGAGATGTGATCAATAGATAAGAGCATAACAGTCAGGGTCAGGCCTACTTGGTGTGACTATCCTAATGCTCTTGATTGTGTGCTGCTGTCAATGGGCTGTTGCAGTCATATTAGGACAGACTGCATGTAGGTTCAGAAAACAAGACCCAAAATGGATTTCTGAAAAAAAAAAACGCTTCATAGTTTCCACTGTACTGCACCCTGGATGAAATGAACTTAATTGTTTTAATTTCTATATTCTCTACTGATAACTTCAGTGGGTTCAATTTAAAGGTTAAATGTGTTGGTTGAAAGAGTAAGGACACTTCCAAAATGGCATCAACGCATTCCTCTGAAATCTTTCCTGAATGAGATTGTTAAATGTAGTACAACAGGGTAATAGGATTGCTGAAGAAGGATTGCTGGCTAAACGGGCAAATTATTTCGCTGCATTTTAACTAATTACATTGATTTGTTGATGTAGTTGTAAGTAAGGAATTGGCTGTTCTTTAAATGTCACATTGGTCTACGTCTTCCTGAGCCAAGAACGCAAACAGCCCCAGTCAGAGCGCCCACTCTCTGGGCATGTGCTGCTGTGTCGGGGGGGCAGAGGGGAGGATGTTTTGTTTGGTTTGAGTCGGTTCATGTTGTTTTATTGGGAAGAGCTTCTTTGTTTTGCCTGGAATTTATTGAAAGAAGTGTGAGCATTATGCAAAATAATGCACGAAAAACAAAGCACAAAAGTTTCAAATCCCTAAAGAATAAAACCACAAGATAAGCCTGTTCAGCAATGTTTTTTTAGTTTTGCGTCTCACACTGTAATTTACTCTCTCAGGTCACTGTAGAAAACTAAAATGAGGAACAGAAGACCTCCCTGGCCTCTGACATCCCGGCCCACTCAGATCATCACTGACTTGGCCACTGAGATCAGCTGACATGGCCGAGGACCGATTAGCTGGATTGAACGGTTTCCACCTGGTCAGGCTCAGTGTCAGATTAGAAGGAGTTTCTTGTCATTGTTAGGCTTTAAAAGTATACTCCTCTTTTTCATGCGTCTCAGTTGCTGCTTTCTGCTTTTCATTCCACCATTGCTCTCTATATTTTAGTTCTTTGTATTTAATTATTCTAACACTTCTCTCTAAGCCTCAACACCTGAAGTGAAGTGCATAAAAAAAAACGTCCCAACGCAATATCTCTTGACTTAATGGAGCCAATGATTAGAGCAGTGGAGCAGCCAAGATCTTAAATCACTGGAAGCCCCTGGTGTATGAGACCCCTAATGTCAGGGTGCTCTTACAAAGAAGTGGAAGATGAGCCAACTGATTTTTGTAACTGTAGATGGGAAACTGTTGCAAGAACCATGGGACAAAACCATGGCTGTTTAATTGAAGACAAAGATGTCCACATTTGGCCCAAATGTATACCCAACAATGAAGCTGGCACAGGGTTAAAATCATGTGGCACTCCTATTCCTTGTGGCACAGCAGTGCAGAGTCTATGCCAGTGTGATTTAAGTACACTTAAAAGATATTTCTTTTGAACCACAATCAAACCAGAGACGGCTTTTGTTTGACTAAGTGTGTGGCATCAAGGAGCTCTTTCTCTCCTTCGTCTCGAGGCTTTCACTAGATGAACGCCAGCTGCCGGTAATTAAAGGAATTTAAAATCACGCCGTCCAGAAAAAAAAGACACAAAATCTCCAAACTCCACGTCAATTCTGATCGCTGAAAATGGCTAATGGGCTGTCATGTTACTAATTACCCACCTTGTGTGGAACGTTTCAATTGCACTCCAGCAAAAAGCTTGTTTGGGAAAAAAATCTGAATCGTGTTTCTGTGCGAGAGATGGTGATCAAAGACGCTGTGTTTATGTGTGGCAACTGAGGTTTTTCGAGTGTCTGCGAATGTTGATTCTGAGAAGAATAAGTCTTAATAAGAAGAGCCTTGACTGCTTTCAAGAAAATGAGCAAACAAGACAGAAAAAAAGAAGAGAAAATCATTTCATTAAGTCATCATTGATATGGGTAATATTCCTGAGATGGAAAGTGCAGCTGCCATCAATTCAAACTCCATACTGCTTCAGTACAGCATTCAGATCACAGATTGGGCTCACAGGTGGGGCAAAGGTATTTCCATTAATGGCACCGGGATTCGGCACAGAACTCAGATCTAAGGGGTTGCAAATACTAATATGTCTATTCTTTTCTAGTCTATTCTTCATAACAACCCTATAGACTGCAAATCTCACTCAGATTATACATTAAAGTAGTATTATCATCAATATGCAGTTATATGTATGCCAACCATTTCCAATGCAATTCCAGAGATCCTCAGCCAGGGGGCACCTTACCCCTTACTGCACACTGTAGCTTGGTTATGTGTGAGAATGACTGAGCGTCCGGTGAGCGTGTCTTGCTCTAACTGCTGTGTGGTCTGCCTGCTTGCATATATAATGTCCTTTCCCATACACAAAGACAACAGAGGGACAGCTGGACAGACACTCTCTGCATTTCCTTCCCTTCTGTTGGGACGACCATGGATTACTCCCGATTCTTGTGCCACAGCAGTTTGTACTGCTACATGTATTGCAGTCATAAAAAGTGAATACATATCTTGAATGGATTGTTTACTGGACAATTAATAACCACATCCTGTTTTTATCAGAGTTACTAATAAGTGGCTTTTACTGTACAGCTAAGTACAATATCGGTATTGTTTAGTACTTATAGCACACTGAATATATTTAAAATGTCATTATTTTTGTAAGGGTATGAGAGGAGCATAACATTACATTTAAGCCAAAGGGATTCATAAAATGACATAGAATATACATACATACTCACACACGAACAAACAGCTCTTAAGCTACAGGTACAGCATAATTCAATTTCTAGCATGTTCCCCGCTCCCAATCCAACCAGAACAGTCAGGACAGGAGACTCACATGTTGTGTAGGACACACCAGCCACAGTGAGGGTCTCCCGAGCTCAGGCACTCTCCGCAGGTGGTGTACTGCTCACAGGACTCGATGGGCACCCGTGTCACCTGCAACACACAAACAGAAGAGTGAGTAACATGCACACGCAGCCACTGCAAACCCCCGGCCCGTGTGAGAAACACCCAGATGAGACAATAAATTACAAGTCGACATAAAAAAAATACAAAAGGAGGGAACACTTTCCTTTGTGTAGGAATGTTGCAGATTTGTGAAGGGTCTACATACTTTATAGGCCAATCACTGTATCCTAACTCCGTGTTGGGTGCCATTGCAGCAGTTGTTCTATTAAAAAGGATCAGTTTCTGTTCCTTACTACAGTGGAAAGGTTTCTCTTTCTCTTCGAGAACAGTTCACGAGTGACAGATGCAGCCGCTGGTGTAGTGTAACAACTGGTAAGTCTTTTACGGGGTCTTATCTGTTGAAACTCAACAGGAGTTTCAGCAGCTGGGGGCGAGGCTGGTCAATGGAGCCCTGTGACATGACAGCCCCATTGTGAAGCACACTGCATCTGTCGGCGAAGGTACAGCACAGCCGACACAGCAGGCTGAGGGCAGCAAATGAGCAATGATACACTAGACAATGCACACAGACTGCAGAATGCCTTCCCCCAGTCTGAACCAGAGGGAAAAAATAAATTTGCATCATCATTTGTGAAAAATAACTAACAAACAACTAAGAGAGTGCATTTTTCAAAGTCAAAGAGAGCCTATTGAAAAGCTCTCGAGTGTCCCCTAGCTTCAATGGCTTTATATCCATGGCTACAGCTCTCTGAATATACAGGTTTAAAAATAATTGTAATTAAGTGAGCAGGATGAGATCTTAGGCCTTTGGAAATCAATTTTCTTTCCCTGTTTGTCTTGTTACTGTATATGCATACTAGACTACAAGCACATTTAGTACCTAGTAATTCAGCAAGCATCTCATCCATTTGTTCAATGTAGTTGTGTAATTTATTTATACATTAAAAAAAAAAAGTTTAATAAAATATCTTAATACAATGAGGCATTTACCCACGAGTAAGTAGGCCTATGGTTTTGCCTGTTATTCAGGCTCTTGTTGTTGACATATGTTTGTACCTTCTAACACCACTTGGATTGTACCCCCAACATCACCACTATTATTTTTATGATTTATGTCAGAAATAACGGCTGGTGTTTTAGGACTGGGTACCAAAGTCACGTGATAGACGCAGTGATTTGGCAGTTTGCTGAACATAACTATCATGGTTTCCGGAGGAAAATCAGTTCTACTTTTTCTAGACAGTTTGCCGGGTGCGGATATGCAGCCTAATAGCAACCTGTGTTAATCAATCTCCCAAACACATTTGGCGCTGAAAGCTGATTAAAAGCAGACGGTTGTTGTAGTGGAGTCAGCTGCTTTTCATGTCTGCGTCAGTGAGTGTGTTTGTGCCCGTGCGTGCTCGACTCCGTTTTATTTATTTGTTTAATTATTTGTTGCCAAGTACAGAAATTAAAATGCAGAAGAACAAAGCTAAACAGACGCTTCCAAACAGCCGTGGCTGGCAGTCGGCGGTTCGGCCTGGCGAGCCCATCTTTTTATTTGCGCACCTTTCCGGGACACTCAATTCATCAGTCTAATTACAGACAGAGAGAAAGCAGCTGAACTGTGCAAGACAATGCTCACACACACACTGTGGACCCCACTGGAGAAGTCACAATGCATGTATTACTCTAAAGTTTGCATGTACACAGTTAGCATTTATTTTGCCACTTTGCTATTATTGACACATCCATAAGTTACAAACATTTTTTTAAACAAAGAAAGAGGTAGTAAACATTATTTTTAATATGCACACGTTAAACTTTAAATTAGAATTATTCAATAAATTGCTACGTTAAAAACATTTTAAAACAAGCTTTTGTCAAGCTGAGACATGTCGGGAGTGATGTCCACAGTGTCTGCATGGAAAACAGTAGTAAAGTGAAACAAAACGTAACCGTTTACAGTATGAAGACACAGATGGCAGATTTCTCTGTCAGTTACAAAGCAGGAGTGACCCTGTCTTTTAAAAGTAACTGCCAAAAGACTGATGAAACAGAGCCTTATTATCTGGGGGTTTCAGGACCAGAAGAGGCTACAGGTTGATTAATTACACACACTGACTATGATCCACCTGTTTTTTCCAGGGAGTACATACATGTGTAATAATTGATATACCCCAGCCGAGAAGAAAAAGACGATAAGAAAAAATAATATTTACCCTGAACTACAAAAGCAAAACACCAAAACCAAAACACATTATTATTATTATTATTATTATTATTTTATTTTTGTATTTCTTGGCAGACGCCCTTATCCAGGGCGACATACAACATAAGTGCAAACAAAGTGCAAAAATACAGTTAAGTACAAGTAAAGTTAAGTACATTATAACAACACTGAAAGAATTGCACACTTGTCTAAATGGTCAAACTTTTTGAGAAATCATGACACAAACATACAGAGATCCTTCTGGGTTCAGTCACACACCCATGAGAAATAATACACGGAAAAATGGAAATGTGCATTTAAAGACTTTCATTGCACATATTTTTTGGTTGTGAATATGGACTGAATTTTTTTAATTACCCCAGGGGGGTATCTATACATGTATCTTATATTGTGCAATCAGCACACAATTTTATAAAAAAAAAACTCAGTGGGGGAGCTCTTTTGTGATACATTTTCAAAGACAGATAATTGGTCAGAAATTCATAAAAAAACGCACTGGGAGAAAAACGACTTCGCCACCCGTACTCTCACATTCCTGATTCACAACCCAGAATTTACAGCACAACATTCAACAGACGGATGGCACATTTACAAAGGCGTGTTTAAGCGGCGGCTGGGCTCGTTTAGAGAGACAATAGTGTTGATTGACAATGGGAACGCAGGGATGATTTCAATCAGCAGCTAAGAAGCGCCGTGCCGCTACTTTACAATCTTCAGCAGTCGGTTGGAGGAGAGATCATTAAAACCTGAACACTCTCTCTCTCTCTCTCTCGCTGCTCGCTGTGCGACTGCACTGGCTGTGCACTATGGGAGTCAGCACAGAGCGCCTTTGCAAAGCTCTTCCCTTTTCTCATGTTATTGTGGTTATCATCATCATCATCATCATTTCCAAGTATAATCTCTGACTATCCTGTACCAATCAGCCCTGCTGTCCGTATTGCTCGGCAGCTCACTTAAACGGGACACCCTGGGTCCTCAAAGCACCTGCTCCGCTTCACATAATCTCTCCCTTGTCATGCCTGTCAACGTTTCTCTTTGTTTGTTTGTTGCGTTTTGACACCATGGTACGTATAGTTTTCTTTGAAGGTGAAGTACATGGGAGAGTATATATTCTGAAAGGGATACCAACCCTAATGATACAAACTAACAAAAAAAGCCAGTTGTGTTTTGACATGTTCTTCAACTACTGGTTCTTGGTTTCCTATATAACTCCATATATGGAAAAGCTGCATGGGGGAGAGAGGATAATGCACATTTGGTACATTAACACCCACTGTTTCCCCACACCACATCATTATCAGTAGTAATAATTTTTATGGATATCCAATGGCAGTGTTGTTTCCCACCTGTCTCGGCCAGCCTAGGAGAGTTGACTAAACAAAGAGCCACATTGACAGGATTAGACACAGTTGTGGCTTCGAAAGTGGCACATGGTGTGAGGGGGTCACAAATGATTTTGTTGTGAGAGTGTCTCAGCCATTCCCAGGGCATTAACCTTCTCACTGTGCCCTAGAAAGAGAAAGGGACACTGGAGGGGGCTGAGGGGCCCTGGCAGAGTGTGAAAGCTCAGTTGTCAGAGATTAAAGAGACTCAAGACAGGAAAGAGGGACAGCTCACCAGCAACACCATGGAAAATAAGAAAACTCATCTTACGGCTGTAAACCTCTGGCCCCAAAGGGACGATCAGTCAAGTCACACCACAACAGGACAGACAGGGGCTTCTAAATATGATATTTAAAACTACTAAACCAAAAAACAAAACAAAACAAAAAACCATGTGCAAATAACTGTTTTCAAGAAACTACCAGCAGTAATACTTGTGTGGAGAAGTTTAAAATATTATCTCAGATACTATTATAGAAACTCAGATATACTAACTATAAAAGCAAGACAAGATTGTTTGAGATACAGAGGGAGATATAGACACTCAGACAGAATTAGGAGTAACAGAGAGAGAACATGTCATTACACGTCCCTTGGTCCATATTTCGATACCAATAATGGGTCAAGCATCAGGTTATATGAAGAAGTTATGATGACTTGCTACCCTGAGCCATGAGAGGTGTGAGCTGCAGTGGACGGCACTGTACAGGACGGCTCTGTGGCACTCCAAGGGTCTGGGACAATGCAGCTGTCAGACGGCACACGCTTCCGTCACTCAGTACAGACAAGGCCGGAGTCCCCCACACAATGAGGTCTGTTCTTAGAGGAAGAGTGTATGTGTGTGTGTGAGTGTGAGGGGGTAGGAGGGTCATGTTTACTGTGATAATGTTCAGAAAAGACAAGCAGAAGGAAGGGGGTTGAGGTTGAAAGTGGAGGAGGGGGAGTCGGGGGTGCTGCAAAACTCAAACTTAGCCCAGTGACGACAGTCTGCCATGAAAGCCAAGACTGACTGACTGGTCAGCCATGTCGAGCCCAGTAAGGCACCTCCAAGGTATTTCTTCCCGATGCAGGAAGCTCTTCACACAAAGCGAAAATTTGCTTTGCCAGCACTGCACTGAATGCATGGTTTTCTTTCTTTTTTTTCCCCACAAAATAAATGCAACTCTCTCCTGTACAGCCCACACTCATTAAGAGAGCACAGTTCAGGGTGACTGAGGTGCCCTCTGGCACACTGTCTCCCCCTCCCCCCATGTCAGTCTGGGTCAGGGAAAATTTGTAAAAATACAACTCTGGTCAGCAGAGGGCCATAACAAACAACAAAACACCTATTCGATTTATCGTGGTTTCTGTAGAAAAGATACAGACATTGTTAGGACGTGTATATACTGCATTTAAGCCCAGATTTCAACAGACAAAGACAGGGATAACAGGGAGATAGCTAGGTGAATAGACAGACAGACACAGATATTTATAATGAAACGCAACAATTGGACACCTTCCGGGAAAATAATGGCAATTTCTGCATTTATAGAATCTGAATTTTGAAAGTGTTGCATTGAGAGAAAATGTGGCACATATGAAATGGTTCTCACAACACTCGCTATTGAACAGGACAGAACACCATTATAATGTGTGTGGGTGAATATATATATTGGCAGACTCATGAAAGATGGCTATTAAAAACACGATGCAGAGCAGAGACATGCGGCTGCAGACAAAAAAAGGTGTGCAGGGCACATTTTTACAGTTGCCATGACGACGGCAGAGCACTGACCCCCGAGTTGACCCGGGAATGGGCCATCAACATCTGGCACCGCTGGGAGAGGCTGCGGCTCGTGGATCAGGCGCACAATCTATTTTTAATGAGAGAGGGGAGGGTTGGGCCGGTCCCGGCCACGTCACTGGAATTAAATACATCGATCATCTTTCTCGGTGGGACGCGAGGCCGGCTCACTCAGGTCTCAGCCCCCATCAGCTCAAACTCACATTGCTGGAACATCACAGGCTTTGCAATCAGCCGCCAGTGTCCAACTTAATCAGGTCTTTAATATGGCAAAGTCAAAATCACGCCACTCCAGTGCTTTCTTGCATTACATTTTCTTAAAGAATCAAACAGCACAGATAATATTTCAGCCCAAAAAAACGTTTTGAAATCCATCCTTTTGCATCTTCCATTATTGATCTGTTGTCCTTCTAACTGTTTCAAAATGACTGTGCACCCACGGCACCAATATCGGGGAGGGTGCTCTTGTGAGAAGCTCGACAAGGTCAAGAGGCTGATATTGAACAACGAGAACAAAATATTCAGCAAAAACCCCGCACCCTTTCCCACTTATTGACATGACCTTTAAGATATGAAGTAAACGCAATTACAGAAAATCAGGACCTGAAAGATGATGTGCTTTCATTGCAATGAAATCAAATAACTTTTGATTAAAAAAAGAAACTTGCCAGTAGGGCGCCTATATGCTGATTCCAGATTGTCATTGATTGAGGAACACAGAATGAAACGCTGCAATAGCCTGGTACGTGATTTAATAAGCCATTGTGCAATGAAATAATATTTCCTAGTCAGTGTTATGATGGAGGCTACAAAACATTTAAGTGAGCATATTGCTTTTAAAAATATGTATTTTGAATTACTTGGATGACTCTGACCCCCTCTACGGCTTTGCAATAAGGCACACATTCTCAATTTGATGTGACTGATGGCATTTTCGAGTGAGCAATACAAGCTCCCACGCAGATATACAGTGTACTTTTTTTTTCATCTAACAAGTGATGCTTGATTTACCAATACATCCAATTAACAAGGAGAAACAAATGTATACATACATATATAAAACAGTGTATCCATCCTCCCGACTAAAGTTGTTCATAAGTGGGCTTTTCTTTCATGATTCTGCTTGTTTGTGAAACAGATTACACCCAACTCCTTAAAAATAAGGCTTCTCTTCAGTGTGTGCTCAATGTATTAAGTGATTACACAAAAGAAAAGTAATTTAAGCAGTAAGGGCCCTTGATGTCTGAGAGGAAGATGTGAGATACAAGCCAAGTCTGGGTATTAGCCTCGAACTCTCCTTTACCCTAAAGATTGTCTCGAAACTCTTTTCGTACTGGAATTGGGTTCCAATACAGAAGCTGAATGAACAAAGCCTCACCTTTCCTAAACCCAGACAACTGTAGTTCATAATAAAACGTGTGATGCCACATATAGCCCCCCTATGTGTGTGTTGACTTTGTTTTTGCCTAGACTAGCAGATTTAGCAATGTGAAATATCTCAACCAAGACTGCCAGAAGCCCTTTTTAAAGAGCTCAAAAAAGAACACAATACACTGCGCCCCCCAACACCACACACACAAGCAAACACACTCACATACACATTCACTAGTGCAGTCTTCCGAGTTCATGCCCCCTGGCATAAAACGACCTAGTGGCGTCACAGCAGAAAGTAGGCCATTGCCGACACCATATCCTCTGCCGGGTCCTTCCAGCCACAGTGCAATGAAGTGCCTCAGTACAGACACTGTGCTGCACCCTGCCTCTGTGCCCGAAGAGCAAAATCATACGGTTTGCATGAATTTCTCAAATAAATTAAACAAATCTCTACCTCCATCCGTGTACGTGGGTATTGTTTTAATCTGGTTTTTAATGATCTTAAGAGTTTACATAAGTCACACATAATCATGATGTAGCAGTGGAGGATGAGGGTCCCAGAAAGCTGCAGGTCTGTGAGGCGTGTGGAATAATGTGTGTGTGCTGGTGGGCTGCAGCGAGTGGCGGTGAGGGGGGCAGGGCCTGGGCAAGGCTGTGGTACAGCTGGGGGGGGAGCTCTGTGCCCCCAGGCCCTGTTCCCTATGAAGGAGCTCCAGCCCAGAGCTATCTCACAAAAATTGACTCGAAAGCAAGGCTGTGGAAGTCTGGAGGAAAAGTGCATTGTGCTGACAAAGATAGAGAGAGAGAGAGAGAGAGAGGCAGAGAGGATGCTGGGAGGGGGCAGGAGAGAGAGAGAGGGAGAGAGAAACAGGCTCGAAGAGAACAGGAAAGACAGTGAGGGAGAAATAATAGAAAGCAGACCAAGAGAAAGATGGGAAGAAGAACAGGATGTAGACGTGAGTAGAGGAAATTAGAATGTCAAGAGGTTGTCGGTTGCAGATGAAGTGAACCTGAAGTCTCACCTTCTAAGGATTTTGCATTTGAAGATTAAACTCTGCAGACAAGAAAACTCTGGAACACTTCCATGTGAAAGCACCTGCCCTACACAGGAGCACAATTAAGCACAATACATAACAACGATAGGGCTAACCAGCAGCCTGAAGCCTATAATTATTTAATTTTGTTGATTAGTTAGTCCCCTAGTAGAGATCAGAAAACCTGAGATATCCGTAAATCTGATGGACCACCAAGGGGTTTTCAAGTGACAAATCCATCATTTGTTCAGATACCGGCTTTGCAGGCATCACATTCATGAAGAGCAAGAGAAACAAAACAAGACTCCAGGCCCTAGCCTACCTCTCTTCCACACTGATCTCAGCGTAAGCCTCTCAGGGGTGACCTGATCAAGTAATCGCAGCCCCATCAGTTTCAGCTTCAAAACTCCACTCTTGCTCCCTTTGCCGTCTTTACCCTCTAATCAGATTTGCTATCCCAGACTTACGACAGGATTTCCATGATGATGGACGCTTACACACTTTAACAAGCTCCACTGCTTCTCGGAGCACCCATGTGGCACCACTAGCAATGTGCCGGCACCAACACATCCATTTCGTCTGCTTTCATCCTTCAGCACTGAGCTCGCGGCTTCCCAGACAAGGGAGTAAAAGAGAGAACAAGACATGAAAAAAAGAAATGGCAAAAAAACAAAGCCAGACTGCAAAACATTTAGAAAACAAGATATGTAAACACAAATCGAATCCTATAATCTTGAGCACGGCACCTGTCTTCTCTGGGACTTCAAAGGGCAAGAACTGATGCTCATCAAAAGCTAGACTTCTTGGTACTTAGGTGCGCTGTCACTGTCTTAAACAGCCTGATGATGTGAAAGCTGGCTTTTGTAGTTCTCGGAGAGGAAAAATCAGGAGAACCGAGAGCACGCCAAAACTATCCTGACAGCTTGCTTTGCCAGGCGGAGGGGGGACGCCATACAGCACAATTGACACTCTCACATCACATCCCATCCCATCCCAAGCAATGAGCACAAGGCCTGCTTCCACCACAACTCACTGAGGTGATGAACCCATGAAACTTTGTATTTTCTTAAAAAGATGCAAAGATGCTGCTACACCAATCTTATAAGATTCCCAATCCACAAGCTGCTTCAGGTTGTGCTACCTTGTACACAAGTCTGCAGCAGGTGTTGGATATTTAATCCTGGTTTTACAGTTGCATGGATAAACCTCTGGAGTTAAAATATAGACTCATGAAGTGAAATACAGTGGCCATCTAGACCCATGGTCACAGGAAATTTCAGAGAGAACAGGATTTTGAAGTAGCCCTAAAACTGAAGTAACTTGAAGAGTAGATTGAACATTATGCTAATACAAACTGCAAGCACGCTGCTATCTTCTGCAGAACTAAAATAAATACATAAAATCTCCTCAGAAATCAAACAACAACTAAAATAAACAAAACAAGGTTATAAGCTTTAATGTATACAGTGTGTGGTCAGTTCTGTTTACATTTTATAGTTCTGAAAGCTGGAAAGGTTAAGTTCCTGAAATTACACATCATTTGTTTCATCCACTATACCAGACCTGTGCTTTTTTGGATTAATATTAAAAAAGCCTGTATGACATTTAGCAGGTGTATAATTATAATGGTTTTATCACAAGTGTCTTTCCCATCACTTCCTACCCACACTGAGCCCTGAGTGAAGCAGCAATAATATCAATAATAATAATCATCATCTTTATCAAAATATATTCTATATAGTGCCTTTCATGCTACAGTACTGTAGAGCAAGAATACAGGCAAGGCACAAAATAATTTAAGTTTGATAAGATTTCATATTGAGAATAAGACAGTGAATTAAATTTACGTTTTACAGGTAAACTAAAAAACAATTTGCTTACATGAGGTAAAGACAACCTAGTACTATGTCACAAATAGTTTTAAAACTAGGCCTAACTCAGAGTCTGGAGTGCAGAGGCAGTTGAAAATGTCAGAGAGACAGTGCTCAATAACAAAACTGAAATGCTCGGCCTGCTGAGGTCAAGCAGGAAGTGATAGTACTTTCGTCTTTTTGTAATTTAACTGCCGAGTTCTGCTCGGGAGATAATCGAATGTCCACTGAAGAATGTGAGATTCCCAAAATAGCTGAATCAAATTGTCATGTAGTCTTTAAATAAAATTATATCATCTGCATAGCAATGAAACCTCATGCCATAGTTACAAATTATCAGACCATGAAGTTTCATCTCAATGCTGGATAATAAAGGCCCTTCACAAGAGCTCTGAGGGATATAAGAAAAGCCCTGGGTGGTAGAAATTATGATTATTATTAAGATTAAGTTAATATATTTTATTAAATAATTTTTTGGGCCTATTTTTAGTCATTTAGCACATATCTTTATCAATGGCAACTCACATTTTTATACAAAAAGTTATAATCTAAATATTTGACTTAAATTGGCAAATGGTGGAAAGTGCAGTTCTAATGCTCACAGGTAACTCAATCAACCACGAGGAACTAGAGTGGAGAACGAGGAAGCTGGGACCCCTGAGGGAAGGCATGACTAATCAACCCAGAGAAGTTGCATGGAATGGGCTAGAAGGGGTAAAGGTTAGAGTCAAGCCACTGAAGATAGGATGGAGCAGCTTGGTGAACAGAGGAAAGGTCTTCAGTTTAATAGGAATATAAAACTAATTACAGACTGCTATCTATTATATGTATGGGATATGAGCCAAGAAAAGGTCAGTTCCTGACATCCCTACAGAGCTCTCTGAAGAGCTGAAGTGAGTATCATGACATGGGAGAACAAGAACTTATAATGACGCAGAATCTGAAGAAATAGTGCGAACAAAGCTTTTCCTCCGCTCTGCAGTGCTATTACACCAGAAAACACCATTTTTTTAAAGGGTGTGATAGCAGGAAAGGGGGAGCAGCAGGTCAGATGAGTCTTTGTGGACACTCTTACCATCCAGCAGGTACATTACAGCACCCTGGAATGAATTCTCCCTGGGGTCTAGTCTGTGCCGCACTCGTCAAGCTTCTCACTTCAACGGTGTCCATTTTGATGCTTTCAGTTTGGTGGTAAATATTTCTATTTTCACACTGCAGAAATTAGATTTCTACATTCTGTACCACATGATATTTTTCTCTCCATTCCTCTTGTACATACAGTTGTGAACAAAAACTCACACACTTTTTTAGGATGCAAGGAAGCATATATTAGCTTTGTATTTTTTAGAACCATTGTGTTTTTTTTTCGTATCACACAGGTGGATTAATTTGACTTGAATTGACATGCACAGACCGGAATTAAAAATGGTCAGTTACTGCATTCATAATTTCTTATCTACAAAGTTTCAGCACATTTGCATATGCATATATAACACAATGTCCTAAAAACCATAAGAAGCCAGCATTACAAATTCCACTTCTATTTGATATAGGTAGGCCTTTGATTAAGGAGTAGGAATTCTCTTCCGCCCTCCTCAGTCCTGCGGGCTCTTTATAATATTATTTTTAAAATAATCCTTCATAGAGGCTGACTCATACTGACACAATGGTGTTTTTATTTGTAGTATTATTATTATTGAAAATATACCTTTACCTAAGATTCACCTGTGGTTTAACAAACACTATAGCACTATAAATAATTAATCTAGACAGTATTGTAAACATAATGAAGGTATAAGAACAGGTGTAATCGAAACAGACATGTACTAAAGCACAGAGATCATTCTCTCTCAGTGCTAACAATGCTTCACTGATGGCGGGAGGCTTTAGCGTCTGGCCTCGTGTGGATGTGTGTTTTGTACAGCAGAGCAATTTAACTCCACCAGGCAGGCATTTTTGAACTCTATTAACATTCACCACCAATTACAGCACCCCTGGAACATCCAGTCTGTCTGGAACCTGCATTTACTCTGTCCAATTCAGCCTTTTCTTCTCTTAGCCAAACAGATAGACAGGAGGGCTGGAGGGGGGTCCTCTTGAGACTCGGACGGTTCGATCCCTAAACCAGCATGCCAGGAGTTAATAATGCAAATGAACAGGCAATAATCAACAGGCCTGCCACTTCAGGGGTCTCTAATTGCTTTTCTCGCCTCCAAGTCCTCAACAGGGGGCTGGGGTGATCAGTAGGGAATCCAAAAGGGGTATTGATTTAGTCAGGGCAGACAGGGGCATTTTAACCCTGAGATGTATAATAACCCTCAGGCAGGTTTATTGTCTACTGTTTATCTTGGCAGTACACGGTAGCTTCCTCTCCCAAAAATTGCACATACTCTCACACCCACATGCAGACACAAAAACAGGGAAACTCAGCTACATTCTCCAGTAAAGACCCTTTGTCATCTAGGGTTTACACAGAGTCCAAGACAGCCTGTATAAAGCAGACCAAATAACCACAACAGAAACAGAATAATTTAAACAACACAAGAATGAAAGGAAGTTATAAAGAAGCAGAGAAAGAGATATCTGTTCCTCTGTAATGGCTCTGGCTTGCCGGGGACCTGTGGTAATTTACAATGCGTTTGCACTTGCACAGACTACACCCGGAGCATATGAAATACCGGCATTTCAGGTTCCCCCGAGATGCTGTATATCTACCTGCTCCTACATCCAGCGTAATAAGGAGCCACCCCCCATGTACACACCAGAATAGAAGTGCTTATCCGGTGACCATGTGACAAATGACCAAGACGAGACCTCCATCAATCCTCCTGGAGCATCGAGCGGCACGTCTCCCCAGCAGCCACGTTCTCATTTGCATGATCTTAAAACTGCTCAGCCAGACACGGTCATAAATACGGCGTGCTGTCACACACTGTCCCCTTATTTATTTATTTATTTATTTAGCCTCCCTTAACAATATATATACAGCATATAGAATATATATAAGTATTAATATTCATTTATTATATGCGCCTCATTCTGCTCTGACAGGGAGCAGTGTTGCCAGCGCTGCACTCCCGTCATTTCTCAAGAGCCATGTAAACCCCCCCCATTCATCACCCAGCAGCCTGCCGTAACCTCCCCCTGGGTGGCGGTGAGCTATATTATTATTAATATGATGCTTATCACTCCAGCTACTACTTCTACTGATGATGTTGATGATAGTGATAAGAACAATGATAATATTACAATTCTTTTAAATACAGCTTGATCTAGTTAATGTAATGCTCACATAGGTGGGTGTGTATATGTTATATATATACACTCACCTAAAGGATTATTAGGAACACCATACTAATACTGTGTTTGACCCCCTTTCGCCTTCAGAACTGCCTTAATTCTACGTGGCATTGATTCAACAAGGTGCTGAAAGCATTCTTTAGAAATGTTGGCCCATATTGATAGGATAGCATCTTGCAGTTGATGGAGATTTGTGGGATGCACATCCAGGGCACGAAGCTCCCGTTCCACCACATCCCAAAGATGCTCTATTGGGTTGAGATCTGGTGACTGTGGGGGCCAGTTTAGTACAGTGAACTCATTGTCATGTTCAAGAAACCAATTTGAAATGATTCGACCTTTGTGACATGGTGCATTATCCTGCTGGAAGTAGCCATCAGAGGATGGGTACATGGTGGTCATAAAGGGATGGACATGGTCAGAAACAATGCTCAGGTAGGCCGTGGCATTTAAACGATGCCCAATTGGCACTAAGGGGCCTAAAGTGTGCCAAGAAAACATTCCCCACACCATTACACCACCACCACCAGCCTGCACAGTGGTAACAAGGCATGATGGATCCATGTTCTCATTCTGTTTACGCCAAATTCTGACTCTACCATCTGAATGTCTCAACAGAAATCGAGACTCATCAGAGCAGGCAACATTTTTTCAGTCTTCAACTGTCCAATTTTGGTGAGCTTGTGCAAATTGTAGCCTCTTTTTCCTATTTGTAGTGGAGATGAGTGGTACCCGGTGGGGTCTTCTGCTGTTGTAGCCCATCCGCCTCAAGGTTGTACGTGTTGTGGCTTCACAAATGCTTTGCTGCATACCTCGGTTGTAACGAGTGGTTATTTCAGTCAAAGTTGCTCTTCTATCAGCTTGAATCAGTCGGCCCATTCTCCTCTGACCTCTAGCATCAACAAGGCATTTTCGCCCACAGGACTGCCGCATACTGGATGTTTTTCCCTTTTCACACCATTGTTTGTAAACCCTAGAAATGGTTGTGCGTGAAAATCCCAGTAACTGAGCAGATTGTGAAATACTCAGACCGGCCCGTCTGGCACCAACAACCATGCCACGCTCAAAATTGCTTAAATCACCTTTCTTTCCCATTCAGACATTCAGTTTGGAGTTCAGGACATTGTCTTGACCAGGACCACACCCCTAAATGCATTGAAGCAACTGCCATGTGATTGGTTGATTAGATAATTGCATTAATGAGAAATTGAACAGGTGTTCCTAATAATCCTTTAGGTGAGTGTATATATATATATATATATATATATATATATATATATATATATATATATATAGAGAGAGAGAGAGAGAGAGAGAGAGAGAGAGAGAGATGTGTGAAAAAAAAAAAGTATAAAAGCGACTGGTCTGTCAATTACTAATAGACTAAATACAGCTATTTAAATTGACTAACCAGTGTAAGTTCATGTAAATATACTGCTGGGCATCTGTGCTGTATGTCGACACAAACATATGCACATATGAACTGTAACACACACACATAATAATTAACATATCATACAATGACTGTAAGAAAAGGAAGGGAAAATACAAATAATGCTCCAGGCTTTGTGAGCAAGAGGGGAATGTTATCTGACTAAAATCCAGGTGTTTTTGATTCTTTTAAGTGGGGGGCTGAGGGGGGGGTGCTGCGTTCATCTTGCCTGTAATCCTAAATAAGCCGTGGTGATGTAAGGGATTGTGCAAGAGAGAGACTGAGGGAGCTTACAGTGCACAACAAGAAAGAAAATACTTTTTTTATAGCCCAGCTGCATTACCATACAAACAATCGCATCTCCCAGGAAATTGTTTACAAGTGCAGCTGTGATGCATTTATATCTCAGACAAAGAACATATGCAGCCCTGGCAGCTCATCAAGCTATGCAGCGCACTACACAAGTCCCAGCAACATCCGCTGCCAAACGAGACCAGCTGAACTTCAGAGCCCAGACTGCGGCCCGCGCGCTCCAATTTAACACACGCACAGGGCCAGCATTCATCCCGCAGCCCGAGTTAATGGTACTCCAAAAGTGCTCATATGTTTTTTAGGGCACCTTCAAGCAGAAAGCAGGGAGAAGGATGGAGCGCTGTGAAGGAGTAGAGTGAGAACCGAGACGCTCCTCTCTGGCCAGGCAGCCGTGGAGGGCCGGGATGGGACAGAGGGGGAGAAGCGACCGCAATGCCTCCGAAGTCACGGCCTTGCCTCCTCCGATGTTTACATTACACTGGGGTCCAGCTTGAATCAATATCTGCTTCTTCACATCTCACATAGAGAGAGGGATTGCACAGTTTTAAAAAAGACTGTAAAGATAAAAGTGAGGTGTGAGGGTACACGGATGTCGTAGGCTTAAACCGAGGAACCACACAGGGACTAGGGAAGGGTTAAACTCCAGTATATTCTGTAATAGGGGGGAGGGCCCTGGGGGACATCCAGGTAAAGGATGCCATTAATAAAAGAGACCCTGGAGCTGACAGACGATGACGGATTTATTCGTTTGTCTCCGATGCCGTTGCGGGTGGTTAACTGTGGAGATGTAGAGGCTGCTTGCGCTGGGGCTGGAATTTGGGGATGCAGTTAAAAGGGCAGGAGGCAAATTCCCCAAAGGCAGAAAGACAGAGATGCGGATCAAGCTCCCAAAAGGCTGTGCGGGGTGGCAAAAACTCTTCAGGAGGTTACAGCCAGGCCGTGTTTAGTGTATGCTGCGCATTGCAAAGCTTCTAACGCAGGAGTCCATCAGAGAGGGCTGGCACAGTCGCAGTCAGACAGGAGAAACACTTTCAGTGCTGTGATACACATCTCTCACTTCATAACTGTTACTCTTTGTTTATGATACAGGAAGTGTTTTTTTTCTGTAATCTTTAATAGGAGGGCGACTTTCCATTGATTCTGAAAAATGCTCAAGATCTTAGAGTCTACAGCACCTGTATAAATAGGGGACTGAAATTGCTGTTTCTTTCTTGTTTTTATATTAAACTCAAACATATTCCCAACAGTGCTAATCAAATCTGAGGAAACTACATTGAAAACAACAGCAAGAGCAACAAAATCTTAAATAATGTATACTGTATACAACAGGTCAGTTTCACACATCCATAGCACAGCATTCAGGTCAAACGAGTCCTTTCTGGTGGATTAACACTTATTCCATCTACAGAACCCTCTGAAAAAGAAAAAAAAATATCTTTCCCTAGCAAGAGCAATAATAAACACTGATTTTCATGCCAAAAAATAGTTTGTAGTAAGTCTTGTACGGAAAGCGCAACGCGGAATCACAGTACAGCAACCGTCTGACAGACTGAAATTTGACTCCCTGAACCGGCTGTCAGATCTCTAAGAAACTGTTCTTGTTTAATTGGGCTTGTAAATAATTGTTGCAATTAAACCCTGCAATTAGAAGAGTAAGGCAGGATTATTTATTCCGAGATGGATGTCACTAAATTCTTTAGGTGCTGACAAACACACACAAAGACTGCGATTTTATATATGCAGGCGCAAAAGGTAGCCTGGAAATTATGACGACTGGTGACAGGTGGGAACATTGTAAGGCCAACTGCATTTATTATGTGCAAAAAAAAAAAAAAAAAAAAGATCTTACACAAGATAATGATGTTTGAGGATGAAACCTACATAGCTGAAGCATTCTAGTTCTTCTTAATTGTATGACTGCCGTTTCCCATTTCGAATTATGTGAGAAAAGTATAAACTAAAATTAATCTATCAATTGATCCGGATGAAAATCGATGAACTTTTTCAAGAGAAAATGCAACAGACATCATCTTTTTCGCTGACATTTGACTGCAAACTTTGCTCATCAAAATAGCAAACTAACATTTTAATGGAGTCATCCATTCTGGTCTGCGTCTGCTTTTTGTACTGTATTTTAAAGATCTGGTTTCTTGTTGGCTGATATAGATCCTATTCACAGTATCTACAGTAACTATTTTTACACCGGATGAACAAATTCGAAGGTGCTGCGATGAAGTTGGATTGTGAGGACGTTTTTATGTGTCAAGCACATGTAGTCGTCACCTAATTAGTGGAGACTCCTTCTTCAATGTTTGAGCTAGTTAGTGAGCTGCCGGATGAATCAGAGATCTCGGAGCCGAACAGGTGAAGCGCACCACAGTAGGGTCCGAGAGACAGGGTAGAAACTCGCCCTCATTAATATCACTCGATGTCACCAGCCTGTCTTTTTGTCTTATGGGAGATAAATCTATAACCAGATAGGGGTCAGAGAGCAGGGAGAGATTCGGGTTGTTTACTAACAAGAACGGTGACATTTAACCTCCCGAGTTGAAAACTGTATTCTGAAGCGCTGTCAAATCTCCTTAATGAAAACAATTCTTTACAGCTGACCGAGGGACACGCAGAGCATTTGTTTCCATTTCTACATCTAAACTTGCTTATCTTAATTAAGTGATGATAGGGAACGACAGGGCTTGTGCCACGAGAACAGAGGATCAATAATATACAAAACTTCTTAATACCTTGAGCTTATCCAACAATTAAAATCCAATTCAACTCGATTGCTAACGGAGTAAAACTTTCAGGTTTTTCTGAACTGGAAGAGCAGTCCTGTATAATCACTCACACATTAAAGATGAGGAACTCCAGTGGTTGTTCTGTTAAAAAAAGCAGTATCAGCATAGACCTAGCGTGCCGTCTGAATGTAGTGGGTGATGCATCCTAGTGGAGTTCTTTTAACATGTAGATTAGTCTTTAAGATTTGGCACTGGTCCAGTTGGAAGAAGTATGAAATCTGGATAAAAGCCATGGACTTTGATCATGTTTAAATAAAAATCCTTCCCATCTTTACTATAAAGATTCTCTAAGAAATACAAACAAACAAATACAAACCAAGCACCCAGCATTATCTCTGCACCACTGCCTGACTGAGGCCTTTGTCTGCATATTCAATGCTGACCTGACAGATGACCTCAGGAGCTTTATTTACAGAGTTGGTTAACATCTGACCTCTGGCCTCTAAGCCAAACGCTCTGAAGAGTGACGACAATGGGAATCAGCATTTAAGAAAAAGGGGGAGCAGAGAAAAAGAACAAAAACTTGTTTCTTTCGAATGGAAAGCTAAATAGCTTCATCAATAACCGTCGACTGCGGTATCGACAGCAGCATTTATCCTGATTTGTCCGAGTGTCAATAAAAAGTGAAACTGCCAGAGATACACTTCAGCTGGAGCAGGGTGAAACTAAAGAGGAAATATTACCTTGCTTTTCTTCTGGCCCCTATGTCTCCCAGTCATACCAGATAAAGGATGAGCTACAATCTATAGGTTAAACCGCAATATAGATGTCTGGAGCAGGCGCTGCCCTTCGAGGGAGTTTAACAGTCCTGCTCCCCGGGGAGGAGGAGTTGTGGTTACTGTGTTTGCATGCATGGTGTAAATTCATCATTTTCATGCCCTATAGAGACTGCATTGTTGGTGTCCCTTCTTGCATGTAAACATGGCCTTAGGATTTCATGGTTGCATGGTGCGTATGTGACAGCATTGTCAAATGTGCCATGTAAAGAAGTTTGACAATTTCCTTTTGTTTTAATGTTTCTTATTTGGCAGTTCACAGCTATACTTGTTTCTCTAAATATTACCTAAACAAATAAAAAAAAATTTTTTTTCTTCACAATAAATTACATTCCCTTTTCTCCCCTCAGAAAGCAGTTGAATCATGCAAAAAATGCATTTATTGACTTTTATTCACTGAAACCAAGTTTGGGATTTTTAGCTCAATTGTATCCGGACAAAGAACCAGTAGAACAAATGTTGCGCTGGAGAAAGAAAGCTTTGAAACTTGACCCATTCATTTTCCCCCTATACAATTCTGCACATTCCTCAAGAGATGTTTTTGTTTTTATTTGGGACGAGGCCATACATTTTTCATTGTTTATTGCAGCCTTTGTCCACCGCGGTCCCGGTGACAGTGAGTGGTGTGGTGGACAGAGGAGAGGTCAGAGTTGAAAAACCTTTTTTCGTGTTTCCATTCTGCATTACATACAGCTGTCCTTTTAAACCAGGGTCATAAAGAACCAAGAGTCATCCAGTGCTATTTATTGAAATTAAGGATCAGCCCTGTTCAGTACAGCACAGCAAAACAGCAGCTGACTCACTGACAGACCTTAAGTGTGTGAGAGTCTAAGCAGCTGCTACAAAAACAACATGCAATATGCACACTACAGCCAAAAACAGCAACTCTCTGTAAACAAAATCTAGAGAAACATAAGGTTTAAAATATTCAAATATTGTTGTTTTCCTTATTCTTTAACTTCTGTCAGACTTCTACGGGAACATTGGACCTTCTTCTGTTTCCTGAAACGTTTTATATTATATATCAGTGTGACTGAATCGGACTGTAAATGGCAGAGCAGTTGTGTGTCGGGACCCAGAAGATCAGGGCTTTGTGTTACTATTAACACAGCTTAGTTTACATTAATCACCTTCTTCCACTGTGTCGATTTCTCGCTCCTGTCCTTTGGCAGACCAAATCACTGGCTGATCTGGAAAGCCAGTTTAATCTGTTTCAGGACTCAGGACCTGGAGAGTCTTGGAAGTGATTAACAGTAAACAGCCAAGCTGCAAAACTAAAGACAAAAGACTTTGTCACACTGAAATGTGTTGGACGATATTATTTATTTATCACAAAAAAATAATGTATTGCAAAAATCTGAAATAAAATACATCCAGGACAATGACTGAACTGTGTGTTAGTCTTCCTGGACTATACATCTTCAATGAATGTCTGCATTGTGTGTCTATACGATACACTCTGCTACTACACTGAGTGCAAGTGTATATATATGCACCTGTGCTGTGCTGTGCAGTGTGTCTGTACTGTGTACATGTCCGTCTGTGCCGTGTGCCGGCTGGAGCGAAGTGTGAACAAATCCCATTTCCCTCGGCTCGATACCCCCAGAACTCATTTCTACACGTTTCCTGGATGCTGGCCAAACGAGAGAAAAAAAGAAAGAAAAGAAGAAGCAAGCAAGGGGGGGGGGGGGGGGCAAAAGCAGAGATCCTGAGTGAATGAAAAAAAAAAAAGGAATTCATGCATTGATTTTAAATTTCACAGCTGAGCACTTTTAAAAATTGGCAGCTTCAAAATTCTGACTTTTTTTTTTTCTTGTTCTTTTTTGGCAATTATCTTCAAAAAGTAATGGCTTTTATTGGAGAATAAATAACCCCTGAACCCGGCTAGTCTGAATATTTAGCACCTCTCTTGTGGACTCTGGGATTATTACTGAAGGCCATGTCATCTCAGAACCACAAGTGTGACAGTTCAGACCGAGGGTCAATTTGCCCTTTAAATCCAGACGTTGTCACATCTGTCATCCTTCTGTCTCTGGAATAATCAAGCAAAAATTGGGCCACAATGGACCCTAGATATCTGGACTGTGCCTGTCATTTTCTTGTGAAAGCAAAAACACTTGCATTTCATAAGATGCTAATTAATATACATGCAGTATTTCTTGCTCTAATGACATCCCTTGGTGTTTCACTTCTTGAAAGAAAGAAGAAGAAAAAAAAAACATAAGTGGGGATAGTCAGCCAGAAGGAAGAAGTTATTAATCCTCTACACAGAACCCATGAGTAGTGCTGACACCAAACTCAAAACTGAGCAGACACAGAACCAGCTGTAGGGTGGTTTATCCAAGATTTCTAAAAAAAAATTGCACAGAAACCTCCAGCAAACTTAATGTATAACAGGAAAGTGTATAAATGACAAGTACAATTGAAAAGGGTTGCAAATATAAAATATGAAAGACTTTAGTAAAGTTGCATCAAGTGACTTGAACAGTGTTCTTCAATGGAACAGAACAATAATTCAGTTACAGGCAACATAACATCTTTGAAACTACTCTGATGTCTAATTCAATAAAATGACCCAGAATGGGGTAATTAATTAAAGGCATTGATTTTGTTTCAGAAAGGACTTTGTTTTCAGCAGCAAATTTAAGAACACTGTACACATCAATTTAATCAAACACGAACCTCCAACCACCCTGTGTGTGCGCACTGTGTGTGTGTGTGTGAATTAGTCTGTTCATTATGTTTTGTATCACCTCTGACAGCATGATTTCAGTGAGAGATACCAGGACTCTGTTTGGTAAAGCATGGTTTATTTTAGACACGCATGCACGCACACCATTGTTTCCCTAATGTTATTTCTCACAACATTTTATACTAACCTAAAAAGGCAAGCCAAGCAGCAGAGGCAGGGCTGGGATTTGCATGGGCCAAAATTATCAAAAGAGATTATGCAAAAGTCTGTCGATTTGCACTTTGTCTGTGTGTTCAAAGTCCTGGGCTGTTCAAACCACAAACCACACTGACCCCTCTTGCATGTCCCCTGTGGTATTGGTGTTCAGCTTTCCTGACAATATTTCTGTACGTTATATAAGGGCTGCTGTCATACAATGAAACTTCAGCGCAGCCTTCGGACCCCGCAGAGACCAGGCAACCCACAGAGGTCCGTTTGTGCCTGTCCCACCTTGGTCTGGTCACAGCTGTGTTGTCTTTCTGTGAGGGAGAACAGCCACAGGAGCACTTGGACCTTGCTGAGATATAGACAACTCCATTAACAAGCGTGTGCCCCAGCACACCTGTGCCATTCACTCAGCGTCTGTGATCTCTAAACTGGGCTCATTAGTGCAGCTCTTATGGGAGGGCCATTCCTGTCAACTGGGGGGTTTAAGTCATAACCTTCAAACTCCATCTACTTGTGGCCTGATCTCAGTGTGAATGGAGATAACAGCACGATGCAGACCTAAAAAGGCCAGGGAAATAACAACTAGCAAAGCCTGGCAGCTTTTGTCTTTTCAGTATTCCACATATCAGGTCTGGGGGTCAAGATAACATGAGTCCCACTAGGAAATGAGTCTATTACAGCAGGAACTTGCTATAACATCATACAGAAAGCATTTTAAGTGCCGTATTTTTAATTTATGTTTGCATCCTTAACTGTAACTCTATGTGTACTTATCTAATTTTGCCTGATTTGACTTCTTTGCATATAGCATTATTGCTATATTTCTGTTCTTACTTGAACTGCACTGTATTTTGTGCTTGGCCGTAGTTCATTTTACTCTAATCAGGAGTAAAATTGTATATATTTGCTTGCCTTTGTATTCAGCTTCTTGAAAGTTGTTAAAACACCATGGGTAAGGGTGATTACAAAAAATAAATCATACTAATAGTTATTTTTAAACAAGATTGACTAGGCCTGATAACAGGAGTGTTAGTGAATCTGTTAGTGAATCTTGTGAATCTGCCTGTAGGATAATACATTGGAATTTGATATTTTTTGATTCACTTGATTATTTCAACCAGAAAACCAGTCTCCGTGTTGCTTTCTCCATATTGGCGTTACTTTGATTTTGACATCAGTTCTGACCCGAAGTAACTTACCCAATGTTGGCAGTACTGTGAACACATGGTCAACTCACACTCCTAGACACCATAACAAAACCTCACAACTTCCTGCGGCCAGCCCTTCTCTTTTTGACAGGCTACAACCGTGACCGCTTACACTTTTACAGCTTTACTTATCATGACCACAGTCACAATGAGCCTTGACCAGGTTAAAAAAACAACAACTGCTAAACACTAAAGCCTGTCGCAGCCGGCAATAACAAATGCGAAAAGAAACAAAAACAAAAAACATTTATATATCATTTCTTTGAGATCAGCTTTTTCCTCCGCACATCCTCCTTGTAGTAACCCTGCATGTTCTGTGAAAGATTTACCACGAGAGCGCCTCATTGTTATTCAAAGAAGGATGCACAATTGAAGCCAAATCCATCCTTGCTATTTTCTTAATTCGCCGTGATTTTCCCTTTGTTCAGCTCCTAAATTCCGATCCCTGGCCCTGCCTGCAAATTAAGGGATCCATGCAATCTGCCTTAATTAATCCCTTCGTTTTTAATTCAAGAGTGTGGTAATTGAAATTTCAGGTGGGGTTGGGAGGAAAGAAGGCACAATTATCCAGCTACTGGGGGGAAACTAAAAAACCTCCCAATTAAAATGTTAAAGAGACAAATTGAGTGGCTTTCTCTTGCATCTGGCTTTCCAGTTGTGAGAGGATTGGTTGAAGCCCAGCTCTAAGCAGATTCCTAATGTGGTTTCTGTAAAGATGTTCTTTGGAAGCCAAATAAAACATGTCAATCTCTTACAGGCTTTCAGTCTTATAAAAGTCAAAATAGACAGGTAAGCCTGAAGAATGATAGGAGCAAATTAGCAGGTGTTAGGAAAAATAGGATTTGGTTCGGTCTGCCTTCCAAGCACTCATAAATTGAACAGATGTGATGTGCAACATGGAGATTTGTGATAGAAAGCTTTATTCAGAAATCTAATTTCCCTCTGTGATTTAGAAATGTATTTTGATGTACAGGAGTTACCTGCCCCATTGTAGATTTAGAAAAATCTTTAAAAATGAGAATACATGCTTACGTGAATCAATCATTCTCTTGAAGAGCCTTAAACTATTGATGTTTGTTGACTTCATGCCTAAATGCAGACAAATCTAGTATGGAAGCACCATAAAACCATGAGTGCGTCAAAACCTTTTTTGTTTGTAGATGCAATGGAGATAAAAGCAAAGGGGACCTGGTTTCCCTAATCCATTCCCTTTTCTTCCATTACACTGCAGTTACAAAGCGTTGTTGCAGTTTAAACAGAAGAGAAAGAGCCACGGTGAGCTTTTCGGCGATACTGAATTATAATCCCATTATACACTGACGTTTCACTGTGCCAGAGCCTTGTCTAACACGTTCTGTAATGATTAGATTGAGATGCGATGTGTTTATCGCAGTCCACGAGATTTGTGAAGTGCCTGGAGGCAAAGCATAAGACAGACCTTATAAATATTAATGTTAATAAAAGCAGCTACATCGTAATTATTAATGGTTTATACAGAGGGACACACCACAGTAAAAAAAAACAAAAAAGGCATTAACCACCATGGAAAAGGATGGTGGCATGGATTCATAAGTAACTGAATTTAGTTTTTTTTTTTTTTCCTGCATCACAGCATAGCATTGCAGGTATGAAAAACTGAACTGAACAACTGGTCTTTCTTAACACTCCTGAGTTAATTTACATCTGTCACAACACATCTAAATAAAAGCCGTCAAAACAGAAAACTATGTTAACTGTGTGCTGATGGCTTTCTGAGTCTCGGCTGTGTAAATATGTTATTGCGGGTCAACACCAAATAATGCATAAGCGCAAGAATACAAGGCAGTCCTGGAAGTAAAAGTTCCTACAATGGAGCTACAAGGAGATCTTCAAATGTCTGACCCGCAGTTTCTAAGGTCATTTGGTGTCAACAGCCTTGGCAGCTTGTTCTGCACAAGACCTTCCTGCTCCTCCTTCCACAAATACCACTGCAAAGATGCACAGCTACTCCCCAAAGCTGCAATGCTGGGAATAAGGCTTTCTGCGCACTCGCAAGGACCCCAATTAGCCCTTGCTGGTTGGTACCGCCACTCTTTGCTACGGCACTGGAATGGAAGTAGCATGGAAAAACAAGAAGCTGTCAAAAGCAAGGAAACTCAGCCTGTGTCAGATCCACACAGCAGCGAAGAAAACACCTTGTAGGGAGAGTGGAGAAGTGATATTCTGTTATTTTAGCTGACAAAATTAATCAAACGCAACATCGGTGCTCAGCATTTCCCCTCTGCCGAGTCTCTGGAGGAGTGACAAGAGCTTGCCAGAGGGAGGCGTCCCGTCTCAGGCGAGCAGGACGTCAAGGAGATCTATGAACCAACCCTCTCCCCTCCCGGACTTACATGGATACCCCAAATCCGTCAACTGTCAACCCCCGCGACCCCAACAGCGTGGAGTACGGGCGCCCCCGGGCTTTGTAAAGGGGAGACCCTCATTTATCACTTCACGGGGACAAATTTCAGCTCTGGCCTCCAGGGCCCACGCCTGCTCCCCACAGCCGTCTCATTAGAGAGAGAGAGATGGAGACTGGCCTTAGTCAGCACAGGTTTTCTTTCAATCTCGACTGTAGACAAACCAGAGAGTGTTCACACAGGTAAAGCCAAAGTACAGCACAACGATGCAGTAATGGCTGTCAGCACCGCTCACAAATGGTCCAATCCCTGTACTGTTCCCCCAACATCTTAGGTCAGCTGTCTGTCTCCTCTCTCCCTTTCTCCTCCGTTATGATGACTGTCCCCGTCAACCCCTTCTCTCTGTCCCCATTTCTCTCTCTCTCTCTCGATCTCTCTCTTCCTGTCGGTCTATCTTTACTTTAGGCCTCACTTTCCTCCCAGCCTGCCTCCCTTTCTCTGTCACTTGTCACATCACACAAGGAGCCCTGCTGTGAGAGGACACTTTTTAGACAGTTGTACATGGAGCTACAGTGCTTTCCATTCCCAGGAACGTTGCTGTATCCACTGATAACCACAGCAAAATTAGAGAAGAAACTTGTATTTAGTCAGTACCTGTCCTGCCATATTACAATGAGCATGTAATGATATGTATGTTGCACAACATCAGGCCTTAAAAGGAGCAGTCGGCAACACAGCAGTATCTGGACAAATCAAAAGCAGGCATATTTTAGTTTATTGTGTAGTTGACTAAATTACTGCCTTGCATTAACAATTCAACCTGTATGGATGTGCGTGTGTGCCTGTGTGTGTCTGTGTGTGTGTGTGAGACCTGGAAAAGGACAGCAGTTGTCTTTACACCCACCTGTCTCTCTGACATGACATAGAGGTAGTTTCCATCCAGGGAGAAGGCCATGTCTCGCAGGATGGGGCTCCCGTCCTTGATCACGGCCACCGTCTCATACTGCACACCCCCATGAGGTGGACCGTCCACACGGATCTGTGAGACAGAGACAGAGGCATGCCCAGGTTAGCTTCAATGCGGTCATACTGCTAGAATCAAACCACACGATTCAGCCCATCTTCATTTGCTTGCTAGCAGCAAATCCGCATGATTTAGGGAAGATGTATTTATTTATTTACAAAGGGTAATTTTGTTACAATGCAAACATAAATGTCCTATTCTGTTGTTTCTTTTGTTTGTCTTATTTGTCCCTCAAGTTATTCTGTGAACAGGTAGATTTTCTCTCTTTTTAATCATAGTTTAAACCCTAACAGCTTAAATAAAGAGAAACAGATCCCTTGTCCAGTGTCTTATGGATGAGGCCTAGATGCCATTTTGTTGTGAAGCTCCTTTACAGTGATTAAGGTTTGATATGATAACAAGCTTCAGCCCCCAGGACAAAACAAAAACACAATATTTTCAAGCTATGTTGGATGAATTTATATAAGACTTCAATACAATTAAATTTGTGTAGAAGCTCGACTCCTCACCCGGTAGTGGAGTTAAAATACCTTTTGGTTTGTTAAAAAACAGCTCCCAAGCAGCCCTGTCTGCCAGTGTCTCGTTATGCACTTTGATTTAGTTACTCCTCATTAGCTTGTGCGTCAGTTATTGCCACCCTAATTAGTTTGCGATTACTCAATTTATTTTAATCTGTTCTAGCAGAAGTCACTCTGATTTCATTTAGGTTTTTTTATCCCCCCTCCTGTCTTTCTCTCTCTTTTCTGATGTAATTTAATTTCAAGAGTGGTGGGTTACCAGGGAGGAGTTGTCGACCAAACCATCGCACAAACGCCCCAACCTCCTCTACTCCTCAACTGGCCCACTCGACTCTACAAGGCAGCACTGAAACAAAGCACCTCAGGGTCATTAATGCAGCACCGGGGTTGATTCGAGGTCACATGTCTGTCTGCATGAAAAGGGGAAACCCAAGATCCTCCAGAACAAAAGTGTAAGGATTCAAACCGACGTCCCCAGCTGTAGTCTACATTAAACAGACAATAAATGATGTACAAGCAGCTGATACTATAGAAGATGTCTGTGGCGCTGCTTAATTGTCTAGAGCAAAACAGCCCTGTCAAAACACCCAGATGGCCACTGAACTTTTAAAACAGAATATCTAAGAACAGTCGAGTAAATTAATGACACTGCCGTAGCCTGACGTGAAACGTAATCACATGTGATGTATTCAAAAAACATGTTAACCAGATGCTTACAAATTATGCATTCAGATTCAAAACTCAACCCAGGCCCGATTGTATAAAGCCCCTCAGAGAGCTCTGTCTATGCCGTGATGTTCACAAACTCCAGTTCAGGCACTTCACATGGGATTATTACCCAGTTAAGTTTTTTCCAATAAACTGCCAGGGCTCTTCTGGTTAAGTCATTAACCTAATACAAGACCGCCCTGATTCTTAAAATAAAAACACACACACTCTGCTAGGACCCCCAGAGAGTGTTTAAAGAGCTCCCGCCTCCCGCCTCCCCTTGCCCCCTGCACGAGGGGCCTTCGCAGCCCAGCGCTCTGATTATTGTCTTTGGCGATGACCCTGGGAAGGTTAAAAAGCCACCCTTAAACCCTCTCCTTTGGACGAGTGCACTGGCTTGTAACGTCTTCCCAGTAAGCTGCAATGTCCGGTGCCAATCCCTATATGGTTAATTTAGCCATACAAAGAGGCTAACATACACAAGGATAAAAAAAAAAAAATCACCTTTCCCTTTTTTTCTCTCTATATCGCACCCGCGCCAGATAATGGAATCTACATTAGCAGCGAGGCCCATTAAACAGCCATTACAGACCCAGCTGGCTTTTGAATTAAAGAAAAGTGCATGCAGGGCTACTATGGGGGAGCTTGTCATAAACTAAACTGCAGGCCGGGCCGTGACTGTTTGTCAGGGTAGCAGCTATTTGGCTGCAGGCTCTGCGAAGGAGCGAGGGCCTGTATTCCTTTCTTACAGCACTGCCTCCTGAGCACTTTGTATCAATCACTGTTCAGGCTGCAGCTGAAGATTTCAGTTTTAAAACAAATGGGGTTTGACTTACAGTAGAGGCTCCAATACACAGGAGTACTGAACCTTCCATTTTTTTTTTTTTACTATTTAATTAAAAAAATCCTCAGTGTGTCTTAAACTACTTTATTGGTGCTTGCTGTGTCCATGTTTGACACTATAAAAGCATTAAGAGACCTATTTTTAAACATTCCTCCTATAGTGTTAACACTCCAGTAACTCACAGCTCTTATGAAGAACTGCGGATGCATCTTCTAGTTAATTTTCCCCAATGTGGCCTACTGCACCCAGACTCAATGGAGCTTGAGAAATGTGGATTACTGGACAAAGCAAAGCCTTTTAAGCAGTCCATATAGTTTGTGTGTAAAGCCCGTATAAAAATGCATGCAGAATAGAAACACTGTGTTTTCAAAGTACAATATACCGTCTCTACTGTATCAACAAGAAGAGCTGGGTTTATCATTCTACTATTTCAAGATTACAGAGTAAAGGGATGCTTTTACAAGATATATCCCCGTCATCAAAAATGGAAACTGGAGGCATTCTAAGCAGGACTTGCTTTAAATATCAAGACATTCATTAACAGAGAAGAAACGATATACAAACTTAATGATCAACTATGTACAATGAAATCTGGAAAGCAACATAAATACTGAACCGCAGGTAATAAAATTCAAAGCAAGCCTTTTTTCCCATATCTTGCCTCTATTAGGTGTATTATTATTAATTTTTTAATCTCAGTTTTTTCCCTAAACATGACATACAACATGCTCATACTAATTTTTAAAGGTGGTGGGCACTGGTAATTCACAGAAAAGGTTTAGTTGTTGTACTGGAGGGGCATTTTCAAAATAAAGCGCACCTCTTCGCCCTCCATACACATGCCAAGCAAAGGACTCCCATTGAGGACCCAGCTGAAGCTAGCCTCACCTCTGCCTCACTAAGATTTAAACCCTTTTGGTTCCACTGACCCTAAATTATTCATCCAATCAGGGGAAATGTTGCAACGGTTTGTTTGTCCCCCAGAGAATCCACACACCAAGCTCCTCCATTAAACGACACAAATCTGAAGCCTGCAGATAACACTGATCTTTAACAACCCCCTGCACTGAGACACAGGGCCAATCACAGCCCCCGACACGCAGGGGGGAGGGCCAGCACTTTGCTTTTTTACATCGTTTTACTGCTGTAGTGGAGAGATTACACATAGTAAGAGTGTTTATAGTTGAATATGCAAAATCTGGTGCATCTCTTTTCTAAATAAATAAATCAATCAATCAATCAATAAATTATTAACAAGACAGATTTGATGTTTCGATGATGTCATGAAGAATGCATGCAGTATCATTTGTTAACCAAGGACAATTTCCCTCAAAACGTGCTGTGTAATTTACAGAATTATTTGAAGAGGGGGGAGAAAAGTTGTTGCTACAACTAATCTAGGACAAAGCAGCTCAAATACTTAAACATTTAAAAATATTTCATTTATTTATTTATCATCAAATGTCATCATTAAAATATATCAACAAAACATAATATTAAGGAATGTTGTCTTGAGCAAACTGGATGGTGTTTCTCAAGCAGAAATGAAAGTAGATCCTTGTGGCAGTTCTTTTTTATTTACTTCAAAGGCCTATTTCTTGATAATTGTTTCTGAAAATGCTTTTGTTCAATTAACCAAAAACATTCAAAAAGTCAAACAAAACCTGCTGGGGAACAAGAAGAAAAAACACAAGGGAAGTTGACCTCTTTTGAAGTATGTTGTGTCGTTGTGTAAAAACGCCAAGGGCAAATATTATAGCAAACTTGAAATAAAATCAGCCCAAGGATGCAGCAGCATCAAGGCCAGTCCTCAGATATGTATGGAATGTATTAAATGCCCTTCACATTTTTCGACTGGGTGCCTTCTATTTCAGAGAATGAACCCAAATAAGCGGCAAGACATTTCAGCTGGAAACGGGGGCAGAAGTGACTGATGTGCCACTGTGGTGCCCTCTGTTCACAGCTGGCTTGGCTGGGATTATTCATCTTCTGACCGAGAGGATGTGCCCTAGAACAGGAAGTGAGTGAGTGAGACGCCAGTTGAGAGAGTGAGAAAGTGAACAGTTGAGTGCGTGAAGGAGTGTGCAACTCAGCGAGTGTGTTGGCTTGATGCCATTCCAGAGGGACAGCCTGATAGTCCAGGTTGGGTCACCTGATCATCTCATTTGCAGGAGCTGTGGAAGCTCAGGTTCTGGGTGTCTTTGAGGCGGAGGTTCAATGAAAGAAACAGCAGTAGATATGAGGTACCACTACAAAGGGGGAGGACAGGAAGGATGGTTCCTAGTAAGCTACAGCTACAATGTTCTCTCTCCATGTCCATGCACATAAAACCATGTTGTGTGTGAATATCTGAGGTATATAATTGGTGTTCATTTATTGGAGGAGGATTTGAAAAAGCTTAAAGTAATAGTTAAAGTAAAATAGTTGAGTAAATATGTAAATGGTTGATTATGTATCCCTGGGATGTTGCTACTTAAAGCTAGGGATGAAACCAACAAAACTGTCTATAAAATGTTTCATGTGATTTTCTGAGGGATGCATTTTATTCATCCCTAATTGTACAGGATTTACAGTCACACAATTTTCTTAGGCCTACAGAGGGAGATATTTGCTTTTAGTTTTCTCTCTCATCTATGCAAACTCACAACATTATACTAACCAAGCAAAGTTTAACAAGATGTAAAACATGTGGATAAACCTTAAAAGGGAAAACAAAAAGGCTGTTAAATTTGACCATGTATTTATCTATGTAAGTATTTGTTTCTTTAACATTAAAAATGTATTATTATTATTTTAATGTATTATTAACATTTATTATTAAATATAAACAGCTTCAATGGCATTGAATCAAACTCAGTATTGTTATGCAATTGCTAAAATTAAAACAGTTGTATCTGTGGGTGAGGTTTTACAAAATCAATAGCATGCAGGACGATTTTCTGCCAAGACCAAAGGAGCATCGGGGAGAGGTGACCTTTGACCCTGGTGGCAGACGTGCCATGCTAATCCGATTTACTGGGGATGGAGAAAGATTGCAGCGGGAATTCAAACACCGATCAAACTGCAAAACAAGCTGTTCAATCTAAGCAGCACAGAGGAAGAAATCTGCTCTCACACACTGATACATAGACCAGCATTCAGTGTTGGGCTGAGGGCCTGTTCAGTCTTAGCAACAATGCGGAATGTGCCAACATGATAGCCACTGGATATACAGCCCGTTCAAATGGCCTAGAAACCTCCTAGGATTGACAGAGTAATCTGGCCTCCTCTATCTTCAATCTGCAATAATCCATTTTAACGGTGTTCAATGTTCTAGCGATATTCACTCAATCCTCGTCTTTTATCTTACTGATCCGAAGACTGGATTAGCTGCCATGAAAGCAGATGCTTTCATTTATAGCCCCTGTCACAACACATCAGCAGTGATCTTCATGTGAGAACTGGTTGAGGTCAAGTTTAAAATGCATCCAGGAAAATCTTGGTGCGGCGAATAAGGAAATGATATTGCTGAAGGCTTCATTATGTCCCGAGGGGGATTAAATCTCTGATGTACACAAGTGTGCCCTGCTATACGTTATAGGTTGTCCACATGTACTCACATTCCTGCCATTTGTTCACTGCAATAGAGCTACAGCATGCTGTCCTATGCATTTGAGGATTTGATGGATAGACTCAATCTATGCCCACAAAAGAAAAACTGAGATTTCAATTGGAAGTAATGATGTGCATTTTTTTTTTAACTCGGCATGTCTCACAAAGCAGAAGACTGGGAGGCCTGGCATACATGCATAGCATCTGAGGTTTGACAGGGTTTCTACTGGAAATGAAAAAGCCTCAAGCGAACAGACCAGTTCTGGGGAGGCCGTGATGGCTCCATCAAACCCCCCTTTTCAAAGATAGATGAGGTACAAGCTGCAGATAAATAAAGACCCTCTGAAAACACAGAGAGCCGAGCAGGCCTTGCGCAGAGTGAAAAAGCACACGCTTCAGGGTCAGTCTGCGCCAGGCTTCAGCTCTCGGATAATCGTGTCACCGAGGTAGAAAATTCATCACTGCTGAGGCAGGGAGAAGCAACGCAGCCCCTCTGCCAAAATCCATGGCTGGTAATGATGGCATTTTGTTTCTGCTTCCTAACTGAACACCCATGGATCAATTTAACTGTTAAGAAAAGGACAGTATGTTCCTCCAAAGTTGGTCTGCACTCATTTTCTCTTACTTTCAACCTGTCATTCTGCCATTGTGTTCGTTTTTTTTTTTTTTTTTTTTCGAGTCAGGCTCTTTCCTAATGGACCTCCACCAAAGTTTGAGGAGTTCTCTCCGAAACTGACGCTATCATCATCACAGCGTTTCCTGCCGAGAATGACTGTGCTCAGTCTGCATCAGCTGTGTCCACAAATGTGTTTGATGTGTCATACTTGCCTGCAGCACCGTGCAAGCCATTTTCTTCATCCTGCCCATATATTTTGTAGCAGGCTGTAGGTCACACAAAAATTCACTCCTTCAGCGATGGCAACATAGCAGGAAGTGTCTGATTGACCTAAGCTCATTCAAACTCATAACATCAGCAGTCTGAGTACAAAGAGCTATAAGATACTTTTGGGGTCTTAGGTACAAAATGCCCAGGCAAGAATTAATTACTTTGGTTTTGTTTCTAGCTAAGTTTGGCAGACCTCTGAAACTACCAGAAGTGTATTTAACGTTTGGCAAGGTTTGGACTGTATTATAAGGTATTACAACAGTCAGACTGGAGGCAAGCAGCACAAGGTTCAGTGCTGTCAGTGTGTTGTATTTTAATGAAGTGGAAAAGGATAGGGGCATTGAGATAGGGATGTTCAATACAGCTTTTTCTTCCAACTGCCCAAAAAATAGAGAAATAAATATTTTTGTACGTATTTTCCTGTGAATACCAACTTCTACCTCAGGATTCAGATAGAGACCGTCCCCTTTACTCCTGCCGTCTCTGAACCTAGCATGCACATTCAATTAAAATCCCAGATCTCTAATTAAAGCGGTTACCTGGAGGCCATTGTGTTCTATTTTCAACTTGTCACTTCTAATTCCACACTAGAACACAGAACCCTCTTTTAACTGTTTACAGACGCCAAGCTCTCCATGCGAGTAGCTTCCTGTGACACCAGTTACGGTAGCCCCCCCTCCCTGGCAACACAACCAACAAAGTCAAATTCAAAATGAAAATGCCTTCAGACATGGAGGTACAGTTCTGCAATTTTCTCTAAAAGGAAATAAAAATGATGAGAAACTCAAAGAGCTTCATAGTTTTACGACAATCCCATCGTAAATGATGAAAGTAAGTTTTTCCACCTTGTGTTCTAACAGGGATGTGTAATATTTTATTGACCAAGCTCTTTACAGCAGCACTTTCTTAATGTTATGGCACTGGGCTAGTCGTGGACTAATGCTAGCCATTGTCAATTTAAAGCGATTGCATCTTAACTCTTGTAGGGCTCCTAGAAATGTATTGATTTTCCCTTTCTTTTCTACATTAACCCCTTCTTTGAGAGCACACTCAGCTCCCAGGATACAAATAATAACTTATAAATGCAGTCAGTAACTGGAGAATTTTAACTCTTTTTCCTCCTGGGAACAAACATAAGAGGGTCCCAGAAATTGGGAAAGAAATTGCTTTCTAAATTGAAACTCAGTCACCTCACCTGACTCGCTGACTCATCGACTCAAGACTCCCAGCCACGTGATTCGAGCCCCCCTCCATCTCTCATTAATTTCCTCTTCCCCCACCCAACCTCTTTGCTGAAGTAGACAAACTTCACTTTCCAGGTGAGTACAAAATATTAAATGTATGTTCTATTTATTTATTCCATTTTAAAATAGTTTTCTTGGCACTTTGCTTATAAATAATTATACGTTTATGGAGCATTGGAAAATTTGGGGGGAAAGCCTTTTCTGTGCCAATCTATTGTTTTGTCTTTGGGAAAACTAGATTTAATACATGTGGAATTACTTCAAATGCTGTTTTTCAGTAACGCATCACCCGAACAAAGTAGGACCCTCTTGTATACAGAATCAAAACCTGTGTGAAAGTAATAGCAGCATGCATCTCCGGAAAAAGTAGCCAATAAGCAACTGATTTTTATTAATTTCTGACCGAGATAATGTGTGGCACAACAGGCTCAACTACTAATAATAAGACTGCATTTCCCACTACTATATTTAGACATGACCGGGTGTGTATAAATTCTCCCGGCTACAGATGTGTGGATTAAAAATTACAATGAGATGCAGGATAAAATCTACTGATGCATATCCAAGTGTTCGACATGCGCTCTCCTGGGCAACACCCTCTCCTCGGTGAGACCAAATCCTGTGAGCCTGCCTCCATCGGCTCCTCACACTCAGAAAAGAAAGCGTTAACGTCGACCTGTACAAAGGCTTCCACCGAAACCCACTGAGATCTTGTCAGCTGTTCTCTTTAATAGAAACCAGAGCCAGGGATTAGGAATAGCAAAGAAATCAGACCAGGAATAACCCTAATTAACCAAAACACCCACATCCAGTCTAGCAGCACAATGCGCCTGCTATATTTAGAACTACATTAAAAAGCTGAAACCGAGCCAATTGGATGGATAGCGTCCAAGTGAGTTCAGAGAGCCATGGGGGGACGGGAGGGGGTAACACTGAACTTTGCCTTTTACCACAGATTTTACAATATTAACAATGATAAGGTAGTAAATCAAGCTTTGTAAGGAATGAGTTAAAGAGTTATGTTTTGGCTAATTCAAACCAGGACTAACTTTTTTTTTCTGTTTATGCATTATACTTTTAATGATGATAAAGAAACTCACAATTTCAGGCTGTCTTTAATAAACACTAGAGGCCTTCTCTCGCTCAGTAAGGTGTGGTGAAGGGGGATGGGGGCCAGAAATTGTTTTGACTGTTACCGGATCTTGATAAGATTAAAGGAAGGATTGGGGCTGAGAGAGAGAAAGTTACACTGCAAACCACACTAGAATAAAAAACGTGTCCATGTAGTAAACCTTCATTCAAATCAACCACAAGAACAAACAAGATAAACCATAAAGGCATATAACAAAAAAAATAATAATATATACATATATATTTTAAAAATCTCTTTGTTCATTTCATACATCCTATTGCCTATTCTGCCTGCTGAACCCAGACAGGAAACTTACACCGTACCTACTGCAGATCAAGCCAAGGGCATCAGAGACAGTCAACACGCTTTTGGGCAAAGAGCTGGAGCATGCCAATCAAGAAACAGCGGCCAGGCGGCATGTCAAGGATAAACGATCACTTGTCCTGCTTTTTCTTGGAAACTCTGGAGTGAAGGCGGGGGTGAGCAGTGAGGAATTGCAAGCAGCAGAAGGTGCCGTTCTCCTGCACCTGAAGAGTTGCCCGCTGGAGGCACACGACTCTAGCTGTAAATATTTAATGGCCCGTTCCAAAGATAATCACAGGAAACAATGCCCTGCAGACCTGGCACCTCTCCCACAAATCCACACAATGGAGACAAACTCCACAAGTGCACAGTCCATTACAGCACACAAAAACCCTATTGACAGCACACACTCAATAAAGAACACATATAGGCTTTCCTATTTAATTAGGTTTTCATCTGCTGAGTTCTTATTTTATTTTTAAGTGGTGCAATGCCATGAAAAGTTTTCACGTCTACCTTTAAACCAATCACAAGAGCAACGATGGATGGGATAATTAACTTTGTACTGCAAGTGCACTTGACCCACATGGTAAAGACATTTTAACCTAATGGTGAAGACAAATCATAATGGCCTGCAAGAATGATGTGGGCTCCCAGATTCTGGGTTTTGTGCTTGGGTCCAATACTGGGGACTACAGCAGGAGGTCACTGGACAAATAAAAACAAATGTATACCATCTGCGTATGAAAAATCCTTCTCAACTATTGTTGCCATACACAAGGCTAGAGTTTTCATAACGATCATTTTAAAATAAAAATAAAATCCTTGTTCTCTCTACTGTCAAGTTACTGTACAACAGCTTTTGATTACAGTGCTACAGGGAGGAAAAGAACATGAAAAGCTAATTACATTCAGGCCACATGCTGACAGATAAGGATTTACCAGGTCAAACAAAACAAAACCATAGATAGCCACCTAGTCAGAGGGGCACAGTAGCAAACCGTCTACGGAACCGCAAATACAAGAACACCAGGGTCACATTTCTATTCGGAGAGAGAGGGGGGAAAAAAAAAACAGAATAGAAACTAATTTCAAGATAATCTTGAATTCCCCTTAGTGTCCGTCAATACGGAGGGATTACAGAGTCAAAGATCCAGCGGTAATCACAGAAGGAGATCGAGGGAATTAACCTTGCCGACTTGGCCTACATTCCTCTGCAGGCTGCTCCTGTCTGTATGTCCCCCAGTCCCTGGCACTGAAACCAAGCCTGTTATAGGCCCATTGTCTCTGCAGCAGCCTGAGGAACTGGAAAAGGAGACTTGGCCAGTAGCTGTAGGGTCAGACAATGGTGCGCGACAGACTGCCAAGAATGGGTGCATTCCAACCACTTCCCTGTTCCTTTCCCCCTATTTCGAAGATTTAGCCATACAGTTGGAATAAGAAAAGAAACCTATGCCACCTGCTATTCTTTTTTTTCTTCCTCCGCTCCTCCTCAGCTTTAACAACTGCTTTTTCTGAAGCCAAGACACATTCCTACCATAAAAACTGCATCAGAATGCAACCTTTTGAGATTTTATGACCTGGAATCCCAACCGTTGGGGACGACACCATCACAAAATCAAAGTCCCAGAAGGAGCTGCGAACACCTGTCTGTCCTTTTCACAAACACCCCGCCTCTCTTTCACTCTCCCTCCCATCGCTTGGCCGGCGCAGGGCGTGAGTGTGGAGGGGCTCATTAGGAGCAACGGAAATCAATACTCTCTGCATTACCAGAGTGCCAAACTCATCTCAGTCCAGTCACGGAGTCCTTAGATCTCAGTCCTCGAGTGGCCCGCGGTGTTAATGGAGGGTAACAGGAGACCCTGGGCTGGATCGATCTGCATGCGTTCTGCACACACCAAAAGTAAATAAAATTTAAATACAACTGGAGAATTAAACGGACGCGCAGCATAGTAGTTTGATCCATTTCAGCACTTACATAAACCTACAGAAGCGACCGGATATTAATGGTTTGTTACCAGGTTGAGTGGATTTGCTCCGATCAGTCAAAAAGCTGATGACATATCAAAGGTGAACTTATTAAATATATAGCAAACAGGCGTGTATTGTAAATGTATTTAGTATATAATATACATATATAGTAAGGCTGGATGAGAATGGCAGTCTGGAATATTAACGTCAGACAAGCGTGTTTCAGTACTGCCGCTTTCCTTCTCATCTTCCTGTTTGTAGTCAGACAAAAGCTAATTGGAAAAATAACTGAGTTTATTCTGTGAAAGAACCGACATTTTTTCAAACACAGACTTTAACTGACCACTTAGAACTTTAGATCAAATAATACAACGAAAAAAGACAGAAGGGGAAATAAACTGAGCATTGGGAGTTCTGAGTTTAACATCTATTTTCTACATTCAAATCATCCTCCAGATTTACACAGAAAAAACACATCTTTAGGGCATAACTTAAAAGACAAATACTACATTGCACAGAGACTGTTCTTTTTTCATAGGACTTGCGATTCTTAAATCACATCAGTCAAAAAGTACAAAGCCGCTTTTTAGTTCCCTGAAATACGTTTTTTATTTTATTAAATCTAAATGTATGCTGCCAGACAACACCTTGTGAGGCTGGCTATTCATAGGAGGTAATTCTAATGTACCTCGCTATGCAAATGAGGATCTAATTAATTAAGTATTGTTCTTCAGAGGAAAGGTTTCATTTGTCATTTGGCACAGGCTGGGTTTATGCCATGTGCTGTCAGTGGCCACCAACCCCAAGGATATCCAAAGTTTTAAGACGAGCACGAACTGAGAGAATGAGACATTTTTAATTAAATCAGTACACAAAGGTAAACAGATCCACAGCACTTTTGACTGGATGTAAGCTTTTCAGAACACAGTGTGTAAACTTAAACAGAAATACATTACAATTCCCTGTACTGTAAGGTGCACAGGGGTACACAATAGACTTCCATGCTTAATTTACAAAGGTAACTGGTGAGTTTGTGTGAACTGGGCTATACCCAATCATGGAATCTGACTGAGCTTCAGTATTGTACGACAACCCAAAGGTTTCTTTAAACACAGAGAATGCTGGATTGTCTGGCACTGGGCTAGTTGTAACCCATTACATTTCCAGGGTGTCAAATTGAGTCTACACTGACAGAGGTGTCAACTTGTTGGTGACTGGTTTATTTATTTATCTTCTACAAATTAAAAGCAGCCCTGGATATTGATAAGTGTGTGTGTGTGTGTGTGTGTGTGTGTGTGTGTGTGTGTGTGTGTGTGTGTGTGTGTGTGTGTGTGTGTGTGTGTGTGTTGGGTGGCACCAAAATGTACCGCTGACCGGTGGAGACAGAGGAATCTCTAGTTACATTGGTGTGTGTGTGTGTGTGTCTGTCTGTCTGTGAGATCAATCGTGCAAGTCTGTGGGTGTTGGTGTCGGTGCGCAGGTTAAGAGCACAAGTGCATGCGTCTATAACTGGTAAGAGAAGTGCACTAGTAATATGCATAACACTTGCTTTTCCCTCTTTTATTATTCAGAAAGGTGTACATAAAACAAACAGAGGTATTTAGCATCTGAATTATTTGATTTCCGAAATACTAAATTGTTGCCAAATTGAGTAAAACGACTCATTTCAACATCTGTTAATTAATTACTTGTTTTATCTTAACTTCTACATTTACTCTGAACAGTGAGTACTCACAAGACAATACAGCAGATGGGCTATGAGACGGTATGCAATTGCTGTGCTCTAACCCCCATTGAGAGCATTTCTGTTGTAGGAATTAAGGATTAACCTACAGATTTTAAAGAAAGTAAAAAGTTTGTCTCTTTTTGTTCATTTTGGTTTTCTTTTTTTGTGGCTTTTCCAGCACAAATGGTGGAATCCCTCCTTGAATCTTTTGTTTACAGCTGAGCTACTAAACGGTGCCATCTTCTGCTCAGGCAAGCAGTGCTTTGCTGCACAGCGTACAAAGACAGATGCCCGGAGACAGAATATTTTTTCACAGTGAATATTTCCCCTTGCACACAGACTCATGATTCAAAATGCATGTCCTGAAACCTCACACTGGGAAGCTTGAAAGGGCTCAAGTATGCAGAATACATGAGCAGTATTCTTTACGGGGAGGGCGGATGAATGGCTTGGGTGAAAGTGTGCACACGCATTTGTGTGTGTGCGTGTGTGTCGGTGCACTATTGTGTGTGCTCACAGATGTTCGTCTGCCGAATCCGACTCTGCAGGCATCATCCAGCTCGGGGACGGTGTCTAATGCTTGCTCACAGATGAGAGGTTTCGAAAGAGAGCCTGCTCAAGCATGGCATCAATCTTATTACAGGATTTAATGCTTCTCTTTCTTTTCTGAAACAAGTATTACAGCCCTATAAAGCATGCTAATACAATGACACAAATGCACACGGTATTAAATGTCAGCCATACATTATCAGGCCCACAGTTATTTGTTCATTCCCAATACAGAGACAAGGGGAAAGCGCACAAGCACTCACACATACACTCTTATACACACAGGCACACAAATCTATTGAATTCAATTACCTTTTAAAGGAAAATAAAACATTTGAAGATAGAAGCCTAAAGATCAGTAGAGCAGGGATTGTGAAATCGGTAATTAAAAACAAAGAGCATTCATTTCACACCCACACTGTAACATTGTTAAATAGAAGTACAAAAATAATTAATTGCAGTTATTGATATTGCTTCTGAATCAGTGTGATAATTACAAAAAACACTATGTCTCTTTCTGAACTCAAATATCCACGCTTTTTCTATAGATGTTACCGTACTATTCAATGTAAACAGTCTCTGACAGCCACAAACCATTTATAAAAGGGTTACTAGACAATATATGAAATTAACAAGATTTACATTTTCTTCCCTAACACTAGTTCAATGTGCTCCTGCAGTACAGTATATGTCCTGTGGTATCCCCTGGTTTCAGTACAGCAAACTGGACTAAAATGCTGTAAAACTGTGGTAAAGATTAGTAGTCTCATAAATACAAGACATGCAAAACAATTAATCAAAATACATGCCATAGAGAATTACCAATTTTAAAATGTAAACCTATATAAATGCACAAATACAGCTCTGGACCACTGCAATTTTTTCTTAAATCAGCATCTCTACATGTATGGCAGCCATTCCATTCATATTCTTATTTGGAATTCGGGAGAAATGTTATCAGTAGTTTATAGACTAAAACAAAATTGTTCATTTTACCCAAACACATACCTATAAATAGTAAAACCAGAGAAACTGATCATTTTGCAGTGGTCTCAATTTGTTCCAGAGCTGTATATATAAACCATTTCTGATAATACAGTCACATAAATACATACATAATCTATCTATAATATGTTTTTAACACTCTGCTGTTCGGACCAACATTGAAAAACAAGTCAAGTGGCATCAGAGCTCCTGTCCCATTTCAGTGGGCTTGTGTCACTCCGATCTGGCACTGAATCAGTAACCGTGATCACAGGACGAGTAGTTGTGCTGCTGACGATGATTTGGGCTTACAGGATACCACTGCACACACGTGCCCGATGGTGAGAGACACCACGGCTGGGAAGCCCTTGCAAAAGACGACAGAGCTCAGCCGCGGCCGACAGGGAGCCAGGCGCATATTTCTTTCATCACCTATTTTAAAGCAAGAAAAGCTGGAAGGGGAAATCAAGCTTCAGTGCTGGGGCAGGAAGGAAATTCCTAGACCGTGAGAGTGAGCGGTCAGAGGGCGCCGTGCCAGAGACCAGGAGACTCTCAGGAGATCGAGGGCAAATGCACTTCTACCTTCAGCCCCCCCGGAGGGCACTAGTGGCACTGCAGCACAGACGGAGCCTGCTGCTGCCCACCTGGTGCTGCTACTGTTGTTGAGCGGCTTGTGTTCCAATGCTAGGGTCATGCAGACAATACTGGGATGCAGACAGAGCCGATACGCTGGGCTCAAGACTTCCCCCACAGTGTTGAGCAAAGCTTTACTGTGAAGTCATTCATTCCACCCTTCAAAATACATGATTCTTAATATCGCATCAATAAAGGAGGCCCCAGACATATTTGCTGGTACAGAATAGTGTATCAGAATATTACAAATCAAAGACAGTAACACAATCTGCAGTGAACAGCACCTAGGCATTCATCTGCTCCATTTACTTGGTGGCACAAATCCAGCTGAAACAGGATGGCAACGGGAATGAAACAGGACACATGGACGTCTCTTACTCAGTATTGATTCAGTCAAGATATCCGTGTGTGGTTTTTTTTTTTTACGGTCAGAAGCACATGGACCATTTTATCGTTTGCATCCTACCTCTGCTCATTTGCCATTCAACCCATTTTCTGTTTATCTTATTTTTTCTAGACAAAAAAACAGCCAAATTAATTCAGAGATGACCTTCAAATTGTGTTCGAATTACATCTATTTTTTCTTTACCCCATGAATTTGCTTTGATTCCCCGATTCTTTCTTATGGGAAAAGTAAAATAAAAAGCGAAGGTCTCTGACACAACCTGAAGAAGTGGCAGCTGCAGCAGGAATCACAGAGGAAGAGAAAGAGAAGAAAGTGCGAGAGGTGAGAAGGAGGGACCAAAAGGTGGAGGGAGAGGAGAAAGAGAGAGAGAGGAGGAGACTAGGAAAATGAAGAGGGCTGCACAGAGCAATAACCCTAGCAGTGGGCAGTGCAGACTACACGGTATAAGAGGAGAGGCCCACATGGTCCTGTAGCTGCCACTAATTGTTTTTCTGCCGCCCCCCCTCGTCCCCTTTGCAGATATTAAAGATGACTGTGGCGAGGCTTTGCCGACAGACACTTCTGTACCAGATATCTAGGGCAGCACCATTAGGATATTAGTGCCGGTCAGCGCGCGTCAGTGTGCACTATTCTAGCACAGGAGCCGCAGAGCAAGGGAGCCCCCGCTGAGCACCTGATTGGTCCGTGCTCGGCGGATCAGAAAGCAAGCAGGAAACGCGGCATCACTAACCTCGTCTGTCACAACCCCTCGAGGGTGGGGGGGCGGGCGGGGTTGTGTGGTCGTGAGGGTAGCGCCATTGAGGGACAGACCAACACTACCACTCAACCTCCCCCCCGCCAGTCACCACCCACAATGCCCCTTGTCCGTCCAATCCACGGCATCAGGGAAAGCCTTGCATAATAACTAACAAATAAAATAAGCAGCCTCCTGCCATCCATGCCCTGACTCCTGCTTTCATTGTCTCCTGCACGCAGAATTGCGGACAACCTTTTCTTCCTGGATAGTGATGTGTAACACACTTCCCAAGACGCCCTGGGTGCCCTCTGTTTGTTTGGGGTTTTGTTTTCTTCTTCTCTTTTTAGTTTTAGTTCCACCTAAAAACACATGATCTCTAAAGCGTTTGCTGGTGAGGTCATGTCTGGGTTGCATGGGGTTTTGCGATGGTGGTTTTGCCGTCTTTTTAGTCCAGGCATGTTTTGAACAGTATGCAATTAGAAAATCCATCTCACTGCAAGACTGAACACACTCTCATACTAAGTTCAAATTTACCATCACTGGCTCTCATTGTTGTCTATTTTTGTATTCCCGGAAAAATTGTCATAAAAACTTGGTTAATTGGCATATGCAGACCACATATTGTTTTTGAAAAAAACAACAAAACAATACTGTTAAACAACCTCTATAGGAGGAAAAAACTCACAGCATGCTATCGAGGGGAAAAAATGATGGATTGAGGGCTTGTTTATATTATACCTCTGCTGTTGCAGTGGGATGCTGTGCATGTCTTTCACACAGGTAGGCATTTTTTAGGGTTTCAAAACAGCTGAGACACAAAACCATTCAGAAGCCTTTACATGCAAATATGCGTATTTGTTGCCAGCTTCCATTCCCTGCTTTTCATAGGCAAAACCACAGGCCGATCAGAACTGCTTTAAATTTCTAAACGAGCAGCAATCTGTGATCGAAATTCAGCTCCGGGATTCTGATTTCCTGACAAACACTGCCTTTCCTTTCATTTAAAACATAACCTGCCCCCAAACCCCTCTCTACCCTCTCCTTTTCTTCTCCTCCTCCTCATCTAATGGCCACACGGGTCTGCAGGCCAAAACAAACCCAGAGAGGGGCTTTAGAGTGACAGGGGAATAATTCACATGGAATTGGTCTAATCCGTCTGCTCTTAATTTTCCTAACCACTGCTTTCTGGTTAAACCCTTTTGTTCTCTAACAATATGCCCCCTATAACCGTGTGCATATGTAGAGATGTTCTGCTAGCTAACGGCATTAACACAAATAGTGTTGGCAACTTTGCTTTGCTTCGTTTCATCCTGCAAGTTTCTGTCTGAATTATTTGTTGCTTTCTGTGAAGAGACAGATAGGATAGCTGCGGAGAACGGACAGAATTGGAAACAGAGCTAAACCCCCCCACCCCCGCCTACCTGCCCACTTCCACATCCTCCCAAAAGGAGAATAAAGCTGGGAAAGTATCAAAGCAGCTCAAGCATAGACTAATTTGATTCAGGCGTAAACATAAAGGCAACAGCAGTTAAATGCTACTTTTATTGAACCTAATTGAAATCAAGACATTCCTCCAAACTTCCTCCTTAGCGCTGCAATAATTCAGCCACAGGGCACCTCAGCAACAAACTCCTGGAAGTTCGGTTACTATGTTCACTTGCAAACGCTGGATGAAGCAAATAGAAAATAATAATAAAAAAAAAAATCCCCAAAAAAGGTTTTTAAACCTCGGGGTCTGCAGTAATAGTGCTGCTCTTGTTTGTGTGTAGAAGAAGAAGAAACCGTCTCGAGATCAATGCAGTGCGTGAAAATCCCAAGTGGTGTCGTATTATAAAAAAACAAAAGCCTACTCTGAACCGTTACGCACCGTAACTCAATCTCAGGGTTTCAGTGCCTTACAAGTGTTCGTCTGCTGCACGGCGTATCCCAGCAGAGCCACTGGACTGTGTTACAGCAGCTGTTGAGCACAGCTATATATGAGCCTTCTGTAAATGTGTATTTATACCTGGGGTCTGACGGGGGCTTTTATTACAACCTGTTTCCAGTCCAGCGTGAATCCAGTGTGACGCCCTGCAGTAAATGCTGAGTAATTCACAGAGGTAAAAGTTGGCTCCACAGAGCAGGTGTGGTAGAAGCTGATTAGCATTTTTGAACCACTGACCTCCTATTTTATTTGAGCACAAAAAGAACCCGAGAAAGAAAGAGAAAAAGGCAGAGACAGACAGAAAGTCCAGCTGACAGGCTGACTGATGGGCTGCCTGCCTCCCTGCCAAGCTGAAGTCTGCCATTACAGAATAAGAAACAAAATATCCCTCTATTCATTTTTTCTTCACCGGCCAATGGATATGAGGTTCTCTCCGAACACTCCTAATCTAGGGAAACTGTCTCTTTTGTAACCTTTCTACCCTGTGCGTGTGTTTGGGGGGGAACCTGAGTGACGCTGCTTCCTGTCACACTTCCCTGGCCATTTCCTCTTTTCTCCGGTGTCGCTTTATTTGAACTCAACATGGAAAAAATGACACCATGTGAGGGAAAATGTACAATTGAATTATTCTTCAAATTATCTGGTATTTCCCCCACTCAGTATCCAGCCTGTCCGCTTTCTTCTACTTTATATGTGCGAGTAAGTGGTGAATAAAGGAACAAACAGGACATTTTAAGCTAATATCTAGATTTGCGAAGGCTATGGTAATCTTTGAAGTAAATCAAATGCATACAAAAACTACTTTCTGTAATGGTCTTGTTTTTTTGTTCTCAAAGCCCCAAATCTAAATCACTGCTCTGGAGTATTTACAGGATGTATTAAACATTATCCACTAAAACAAACCAGCACGGGAAGTTGTGCTCTGGTTAGGGCTGCACTTAACGTTGTCCTTATGCCAAGAGAGAGAGAGGAGTCAGCAGAGGGATAGACAAGGTTCAGTAACTGTTCTTTACCCACCCACTCCTGCAAGTTCTGCCTGCTGATTGCCAAGCTAGGCCGGGACCGGTTCTGTTAGTAGTGTGATAGCCCGGGAACAATTAGTCTATTTCCTGGTATGATGCATACATTGTATATAACGCGCCAGAAGGCTTGTGAGTGTCGGCACAACGCCCAGCAGGATCATGACACACCTCTGACACACAAGTGTGTAACATTAGTTTATTATACATCAGCGGAAGGATCTCCAAGTCATCTGGTATGACTACTTCATGCTAATACAAGCATGAATTGAGCAGAATGAGAAGACAGGTGCTGATGTTTCCATTCCTAACTTTAAACTCGCTTTAAACATGAGTTCCATGTTATATTTAAATACATACAAATATATACAGTATATATATATTTTTTCAAATGCATTTGTTGACTCACTGCTGGACGAAGGCTTCACTATATATATATTTATTTTTTATCTGAAGTATACTGCCGCAATAAAAAGAAAATGAGAGCAATCCTTTTTCACTCCTTCGGTGAATTGTGTCTGGGGAGGTGATTGAATTGCCTTTCCTAGGGGCAGGATCGTTCCTCCAGGACTGTCTGGTTTATTTATGTCCCCCAGTTTGTGAGAAAGGTGTGAATGGGGGTTATTAATAGGAATCAGTGGGGTAGTTCACCTAGAAGATGTGGCTTTAATTGGAGTGTGGTGTCTGTGGGGGTCTGCGAGTCTGTTCCCAGCCGCAGGAGGCATCAATGCAGCAAAAATCAGAGTCTCCGTCCCACCGAGCAGCCTCACTCACAAAATCGGCCTGGCCTGGCCAGGAGATGCACAATTAATAAAGGGTCCTGCACTGGAGTGTTATTTCTTCTAGGTAGAGCTTCTTTTGTGAAATCCTTATTTTAAGTACTTAGAAGACGGTGGCTGGCCACTTTCTAAATCTCACAAACCCTACAGAGTTGGAAATAAGCTGCAAAACACTGCAATACCACCATCCCTGCACACCTAGGTCAATTTTGTATGGGAGGGAACAAAAAAGATTTAAAATATTACATAAGATAACAGATGTGATTGCTATGGAAATGTAATCAGCAGCTAAATGTGGGTATACATTTACTGACAGAAAAAACACACAAAATAATCCTGATTAACTGCACTGATTTTACCGAGTCTGTGATTTTACTGTCCCCAGAATTCAGTGACTGTGCAGAGAGCCTGTTAATTGTGGCCTGCAGGGGTGAGATATTATGGCCTGTAACAGGAAGAGAGACAGCGCGCTCCTGGTTCCTATTTTCCAGGGCTGAGCGAGCAGGCAGGGAGGCAGCGGGCCAGACAGTCAGGGAGACAGACAGGCACTGGCCTGGAAAGAGAAGTGCCCCCCTGCCCCTCTCGCCAGGCCCCACTTGCTGACCTCTGCCCCGGCACAATGTTATTAGTGCCTCTCTCATCCCCTCCAAGTCAAAGCCATCAGAGCAAAGGCCAAGACGATCCTCCGCCCCCTCCGACCTATTATAGCGACACTGCCCCCCAGTCAGGCAGACACAGGCCTGTAATTCAGTTGGCTCTCCTTTATTTTTAATTAATTTCTTGGATGATTTATTTCATTTTATTCATTGTTTTCATTACAACCGCATGATTGCTGTTGGTGCTTATTTCAGAATGTTTGGAATGAAATGAATAACCCTTTTTCTCCAATCATAAAATCATCAGTGGGGAAAAAAAACAAAACCATTGAGATTCAACTTAGCACAGGTGCTTTAAAATGAAGTCTTATAAAACAAGACGTCAATAAAAATGAAACTCCTTAATGGGTCGCTCTGGTAATGCCGAGTCCTTAGTCAAAGACAGCACATAAAAGGCTGCTCCTTCCATAATTCAATAACGCTAATCCGGAGTGAAGGGGTAATGAACCAGCCGCTGTCTGAGCGGAACTAACCGGGATCGCAGCCTTGCAGGGACGGGGGAGCGGGCCCAGCTGACGACCTGCCCGCAGCGCCAATATCAATGGGTGGCGGCGGTCAAAGGGGCTGCAGTGGGAAAGGGGAACAGGGAGTCCAGCTGGCCCGTCAGCCCGGTGAATTACTGCCCCTCGCTGTGGTGTCGCAATAAAAACACCGGCAGTTTGTCACATTGCCACAGGCGAATGTGTGTGTGTGCGGTGGGAGGGGGGGGGTCCATTGATCAAGTGATGCCGAGTCAATCAGCCGTGTGGCTAATGCACCGTGACACGAGACACCGAGAACCCAATCCTCAGAATAACCTCCAGCTGCCCCACCCCCATCTCTCTGCTCGCTTGTCGTCTCCTTACAGACCCGACAAGGCAAGATGCATCTGCTCCAGCCAGTTTTTTAGGTCAAAATCGGATATCCCCCCTTGCAGCGTGTCTCTCCCCGCTCTCTCGTATTAATGATGCCTGATTAGTGCCACGGTTTATTACGCTGCTGAACTGCCCTTTCTCCCATTGTATAATTGTTTTTGTTTATTGTGTGGTCTTATACACACACACAAAACACATGTATATATGGATATATAAACTCACAAAACGTTATATTATAATATTTTAACTTCTGTGTTACTATAATTATGTTTATAATTCTTTAGAACTGCACATAATTGGACCAGTCTGGCTCTTCTGTGGCGTTCTGTGGAAGGCGTGTGCCCTGCCATTGTATGCTTTTAAGAATAATATAGATGCCCTACTATATAAAGCTTTAGAATCAAACCCCATTCTATCTGCTGACGCACAGTAAGACCATTTCGATGTGAAGGCACAGGAAGGTTGAATGTTACTGGACACAAGCGGGTGAACAGGAAGTGCCCAGTTGTGATAGACAGGCTTTATGTTTTCTTTTATATTTGTATTGTTAGATTTTAATCCAAAAAATCTGAGACTTTTATGATGTTCTAAAGCCAACCAACGTCTCGTATAGTGCAGTTCATTAAAATGAAACGGATAATAGTCAGCAGAGAGAATAAAAGAGAGAGACACTTGAATTACGATTGGCTGAGGTCGATGCAGGTTCAATCCAACCCTTTAAAACAAACAGAGAGAGAGCTCCTAGTGAACGTAGGAAGGAAAGCACGGCTTTAAAGTGCGAGCTCATTGTTCATCACAAGGGCCCATTGTCATGAAACGAGGAGTGCTCTGAAATTCCTGGTTTTCTAGTTGACTCAACACCTGACATCCTGTTTCAGCTCAGCCCTGGAGCCTGCGCAGGGAGGGCGCTGGAGGCAGGGCTGGGGGATCTGAAACCACGTCCATAGGAACTCAGCATGGCAAAAAAAGAAGACGTGCATTTTGATTACACCATCATTTCCCCAGCCTCTGTGATAGATGAGCAGCGACACCAGGAAGGGCCTGACAGATCCGTGGCAGCGTGTGCCGGAGGAATTGAGAGTGAGAAGATGTTAATGAGACTTAATAAATAAAATAAATATATGTAGAGGAGATTAAACTGGAGGAATCCTGGCTACTTATCTTTCCCCGTCCTCTTAACCCTGTCCGAGGACCTAAACAGGAATGTTTCATCAGACCAGGAAATCTGAAAACACGCAAGCCAACAGAAATATAGAAATGTGTATTTTCACCATGACTTTGACTGACAAATTTCTAAATTAGCGGACCAGAATATTGTAGCAGAGTTTTAGAAAGGGATGGAAAAGAATATGAGTTTTGCCTGCAGGGTCAGTTTCATAATATATAAAATCGGTGACAGTTTTCCTTTTTAATCTTTCAGAGAGATTACAGCGTCAGCCAAAACCCACATATTTGCACCATTAGCCTTCTTCCTCTCTGGCACGGGCTGAAGTTAGCCTAAGGAAACTGGTAATCACGAGTCACGGCCAGGCAGAGCTGTTTTCCATCTCGATTTTTGGGAGAGAATGGGACTTTTCAAGGTACGTGCATTCCATATATAGAAACCAGTCCCCTGCCTCTTTCTTTAGGGAGCAAGACGTCAAACAACATAATCATGGGTGGGTGATACCAGACACATCACTCCAGTAGGTGTTCAACACAGTGAGGCTTTCAATTTCGAATTCCTCTCTTAAGTGCCCTCTGCGCGTTTTCACTTGACTTTTACTAATGTGCCAGGTAGCACGTGAAGCCAGTGTGCTCCTGAAACCGTTGAGGCAATATCCAGGGTTAACGTTACAACAAGTCGAGGGATTTATATGACGGCAGAGTATCTGCATTCTATTAGGTTCTCGAAAGAGACAGATCATTATATGCCATTAGCCTATATATTAATTCAGGTATGGATTTAATCAAAAAAGAGGCTGCTGCCGTAGTCATCTCCAAGTCCATTATCTGCGGTTCACACAAGACAAGGTGACACACGAAGTAACTGAAGGTCAGGATAGGGACGTGTTTAAAGCTGTCTAGTGGGATAGTGTGGAGATATCACAGGCCACACTGAGGCTGAAGTGGAGCATACCTAAAAAAAAAAAGTATCTTCAATGTCCCTGCATTGTGGACAGAATGGAAAACCCCTTCAGCTGTACTACAATATAAACATCCTCAGAGTTTCTTGTATATAAAATGATGGTGTTTATAAAAATACCATTTTGATTAAATTACATGAAGCAAAAATATTAATATTCAGTCTATTTATTTTTAAGTAACTTATTATGCAGTCTTTTACCTGGCTTTAAAATAGAAGGCCAAACAGTCCCCCCATATCGCCTGAAGACCTGGTTTTAAGAGCAAACGGACGGAGTCAGACGGTGACTTTGCAGGCGCATTAGCAGGATAAACAGGATGTGCCTTTGACCTGGAGCGACAGCACGAAACCAAGAGGGGAGCTGAGTGGGGAAGAGACCAAATCTAGCCCCGGGGCACAAGGCCTAAACAAAAAGCACTAGGATTCACCATCACCAAATTACTCATCACAGGCAGACAGGGGGTAAAAAAATAACAATGACCCTTTTGCCTTTCCCTACAACAGCAAGAATTTAATTGCCAATAAGTGAATTCTTAAGCCTGTGGTTGCTGAGACATCTCTATTCAGCACCTAATTAGGTTTTAAGGCAGAGGAGTACTAGTCCTGGCTTGTGTGACAGTGTACACAGAGCAGTTCTGGGGCCTTGAAAGAAAGCACCGATGAATATGATTGACCGCAGAGGCAATCTAACAGCTTGAATAGATGGAAATGCATGTAAGAGCAGAGTTGGGTTAAACCTCCTGAACAAAAAGTAACTTTCTACAGTAAATCACTGCTGATGAGATCGTATTCTTAAGTTTTTCCAGCCCTAACCACTGCCTCCCACACTGCAACCCAGCATAACCACTAAACTGCTAATAACCTTTACACGACCTATTAGACAACAATAAAGTAAGATTTATAACAACTAGTCAATTGCTGTGTTCTTCCTAGTGACAGGACTGGAACATAGACAGTAATGTGACTGACATATGCTTTTCTTAACACATTTAGGGAGGGGGGGGATGTCTTTTTGAAATGCAGACTTCAATTTTTAACAGTCACTGAGCTGTCAGTTCACATCGGGAGTTGTAGCGAACCTTAAAATAATTTGGTAGGTGTACCACTGTGGAAATACAAGTGTTTTGGTATTTTATGACCTTGCAGGAAACATGAACACAATACAGCTGAATACACCATGGAGAATGTATGGCACGAAAGCATGAAAGTTGAGGGGGGGGGGGGGGGGGGGGCAATTAAATCCGTAACAGCCACAGCAGTGAGCGTAGAAGGGGGCATGAATGGAGAAGTCTGCCCATCTCTGACACACAGATGCCGGTCTGGGAGGAACAGGGCCTGCTTGTTTGCAGACAAACAGCCAGACAAAGAAATGTATTTCAAATAATAGAACCATAGAAAATAAAGAGCATTTAACACCTTGGCTAATTATGAGGCCCTAAAAAGGTTCCGAAGTCAACATAGAGGCAAAATAATGTGTGAACCCCCTCCCAATCGATGTCAACAATGATACAATTGATCAGCTCCCTTTAATTTTTCCGCACAGGACGCGATTATCTCCGAGCCATACTGATCTCGGGGTGAGATAGCCAGGCCCCGTGTCTCTCCCACACCTGCTCCTGTGGTTTCCCTGTCACTTGCGGCCGTGTCTCTCCGAAAACCCTGTGGCCCCCCAGCGCTTCTCGGCCCAGCTGTGGCGTGAGAAGGGGTCGGTGCTGGGGGCAATCTGAGACCGTGAAGAAAGGGTCAGCAGGGAGCGGCAATCATCAGCACTTTCTCTCCCCCGCTCCAGGGGGATGCTTGACAGAATGGGTTTTCTGGAATACAGGGGGCTAGATTTCAAATAATTCAATTTTAGTTTTTCTCATGGGGGCGGTGTGTAAAAAGAAACTCCTATTTCTCTTTTAAAAGACAAAATCTTTTGTATTACTTCTTGCACGTTCAGATAAACACAAATTAATGGCAGGTTTTAATAGTAGCAGTAGTTGTAGTAAGATTATTATCATTGTAAAAATAATTTTTTCATGGCCTTCACTTAGAAAGTAGAAAAAATGCTTGTCCATTGTGGCTCACGTGCCGCTGGGCTCCTAATCCATGTCTCTCTCCCGTCTCTCAACCGTCTTACAAAAGCTGAGACGGCACAGGCACCTAACAAGGGCACTCCTGCCAAACCCTTGGGTTTTTAAATAAACTTCTCTCTCACGTTTAAGCTCTGCACTCTGTCAACCCGATCCGAATGGGGTTGCCTGTTGCACATATGGCTCCCTCCTTGGATTAGGTAAGAAGCTGAGAGACATAATGGCGAAACAGGGACTATTAAAAAACCATTAATTGAGCAGTGAGTCTTTTATGGCAATGACATGCTAATCCTTTAAAGCGTGGAGCAGAGAGAAAGAGAGAGATGGAGGGAGAGATAGAGAGAGGGGGAAAAAAAATAAGAGAAAAACGGATCGAGACAGACGGAGAGGGGGACGAGAGAGGGAGAGTCCGTTTTTTCATGTCCCTGTCCTCTCTCTCGACAGTAGAGAACAGCGTCAGGTCTCTGTGACTCCAGTACGCGCTCACTGACTGATCTCCACTTAGTAAAAGCCCCGGGCAGGAAAAAACAAAAGACACACTGTTCTGTAAGACATCAAGTCTGAAATTATAGTAATGCTTTTCAACTTTTTTTCTCCCTCCTTTATTCATATGCGCAACATTCACAGAAACACAAAGCCAATGTGTGCCAATATCGTCCTATTTTCTCTCCAACTGTAAAGCATTTTATTCCATCCTCAAAATGCCTAAAACTCTTTTCTTATCAGTGGTTTTCTGAATATCAGATAGGTGGTGGGTGTGTGTGTGTGTGTGTGTGTGTGTGTGTGTGTGTGTGTGTGAATAAGGCATTAAGACTCCTAGACACGCAGATAGCACAGACGATGCCAAAATGCAAAACAAAAATCCACACTGCTATTTTGTGAACAAGATTGTCTTCTTTTTTATCATCTGAATTTCAAATAAATACTTTTTCTGATTGTGAGAAATGCCGACTGATTCTTAACTGTATACCGCATGAAAATATTGTTATCATGTAGTAAACGGTTCCTAATGTAGAAACAGTTTAAAGCAGGTAAAGGAAAATGCAGGCTATTCTCACTTCATTTGAATAATTTATTTAAAGATTAAACCAATTTTTACATGAACATTGAATGTATTACACCTCACGGAATGGGCTCATCTGGCTGTAATTTGTGAGGTATAAAATATAGTCAGTGGAGACCTGTATTGTATATGATAATATTTCTATACATACTGATGTGATTTTTTATTGTAAAGTACCTTCGGATGCTAGTCATGAAAGGTGACTATAAATAAAGTGACTGATCTGCACTGCACCCCAGACAGTCACAACACCACGGTGATATCACTGAACTTATTCTCACACGAGATACAGTGGAAAGCACAGTTTAATGTAATAAATGACATAATTACATCCATCAGATTGTCAGCTTGGCTCAAGCCATTCGGCCAAAGGAAGAGCAAGTGGAAAAAAAACCTTGATCGAATTTCATGAAGTGTGCACATGCAGAGTTTTAAGAAGGGCCAAAGCGAATGTAATTTGTCCTGAGCTCTGGGTGAGGGAACGTGTATTCTTGGCTCTCCACTGCAGCTTTCCTTTTTGGTGGCAGCTTTCTTTTTTACAGATATGAAGTGTGACAGGTAAATGGGTTGTTTAAGCCCCACAGGGCTGCTTTTCAAATAAGCAATTTTTTTTTTGGCAACATTCTTCCCAGTCCCTAGGAGGCCGAGCTCGATCCAGGATGGCTCGTCTCTTGAAACAATTAGGGGCTGGATTGGAGAGATTTTTGGAGGCTCTGTGAGCCGGTTCAGGAATGTTCCAATAAGGGAGAGCAGAATTAGAGCCATAATCAGAAGCAGACTTCCAAGGACAACATACTAAACCACACACACACACACACACACGAGAGAAAAAAAACTGACACTTTACATATTTGGTTTAAAAGTTCTTTGCAGACTTCAAACATAATGAAGAACAGCCTGATCCGCAAGGAAAGAGTTTATACAAAATCCAACAGGAATGGATTAAGCAAAGTTAATGGACCCGTTAGAAAAACCTCAGAACTTTCATTTTTTATTTTTATTTTTTAACAACGGAAATGGTCTGGTCTTTTGTTTGTTGTCTGTGGCCAGTTGGTGCTGTCTCAGTGGAGGAGGGAGCATCTACCTAATTGAATCACTCAATTTAAATGCACATCCCAAACAAAGCAGAGAGACCTCGCCACAGTTTTTCTGGCACGGCCGAACCTCTGTGTCTGTGATGCAGACAGCATCCTGTGTTCTCTACATTCATGAAAAATTAAACTAAATTCGGAAACCCCGATATGGATACGTGCGTTTAGATCAGAATCAATTGCCGTAAGATGAGACTGAAGAGGGCCCTGGCAGGAGAACAGTCACCAAGTTGCTCAGCAGAGCACATTCTTTTTGAATATATTGTTTTTTCCTCTCATATATTTTTTTGATGACTCTCATGTTCTGTGAAGAATTAAAGCTACTTTCCGTGATACTCTGAAAACCATTTCCTGTACTTTGCACAATGCACAATGTCCGGCCCAAGTGTACTGCTTGTAAATTAAAGCAAGAGTCGATATTTTCGATTGTATAATTCCGTTTTGCAGCCTTGTTTCGGACAGCTGCACAGACTTGCTTAACCTGTTTAAGTACCTTTAATGTCTTTGATATGACAGAGAATCGTTACAACGGAAACTCAACAACAAGTCTCTCATACATCAAGATAAATACTTGCACTTAACAGTTGAACGTATGGCAACTCCAATGTTGAAGTTTATAGAAAATGAACAATGATGATTGATGATATTTTAAAGATGATGACAAAATACACAGGAAAACAATCGAGATCAAATGGAATATCTTAAGTTCACACACACAAAAAAAAATCACATTTTGCACAGACACTTTAGGAGGCAACTTGTCAGTCTGGAAAAATCTGTGGCTTAGGGGAGATCACTGGAGGTTAGGGACAGCAAGTGAAGAAAGGGTTAAAACCCTGACACTCCAAAGCAATGGCCTGCCCGGGCTTGCATGCGAAATCCTATCCGCTCCCGTCCTGTTCATCTTATCAGCGGCACTTTGTAGCCGTGTATCTGTTTAAATGGGACAGCACTCCAGGACAAGTGCAGTTCAAACACAAGCACTATCTGGTGTCAGGGAGACCCAGAGAGAGGGAGAGAGGGAGGGGGTGGAGGCAGGGATCCCAGGGGTGGCTATCCAATCCTCCCAGGTCTTCTGCCTGGGCTGGGAAACGCGACACGGTGGGAGAGGAATCCTCCGCCTGGATTCATGTTTTTTCTCTGCCTGCACTTTTGTTTTCTGCCTCCTTGCACTTAAGTAACATGTGACCTCAGCTTTAAGTGTTGATACCCCATCCAATTGCCCCTTTTCTAGCCGAGTACCACTCTCATTGTGCAGTCTTGTGTTTCGTGCTGCAGCTGGAGCAGAGATGGTGCACGTGTCCCCTCCGCAGGTGCAACAGGCCCGGGCTGCACGGGGCGCTCAGCCGTGTTCAGTTGCAGGCAGCTGGATAGATTAAATTCAGAGGGGCTGCGACTGCAACGCGTGGCAGTATGTGAGCTGCCAGCACTCCGCTCCAGACTGTGCAGAGCGTGCGGTTTTTTTTTTGGTGCTCAAGGTCGAGCAGTTTGACTCCATCTTGACATTAATCAGAGCTGAGACCAGTGAAATGCAAGGAGGTCACCTGTCCCATGTCCGCAGGGCAGGTGAGCTCAAACATCACCAACAGAGCAGGAGAATGTGGCCCAGAGCACCTCAAGTGCCAGCCTCCCTCTTTCCCTGTGCTCTCCTGTTGAGTTTTATTTATTTTTGTCAAGAAACCCAAAAAAAAAAAAAAAAATACAAGCAAGAGAAACTAATAATCATCATAAAAAATAAAAAAACACAAAGAACTACAGCAGCTCCCTCCAGGCAAACATTCTCCCTGCTGATACAGCAACGGTACATGTTCAACAAACTAGAGGCGCAACTGCATTTTTGTAAGCACAACCTAAATAACTGCTATTAATTAGCCTAAACAATGTAGCATCCATATGATAGTAGAAATAGGGATGGTTTTTAAAGGAGGACAGTATCTTCCATGTCTGGGCAGGATTTCTGGGAGATGTACGGTGTGCCAACGATGGACAGAGAGTGACACAAGGAAACGCTGTTCAATCATCATGGAACAACAATAAATCTGATGCGTGTCTGAAAAAACAGTACTCTACAACCACAAGGGACTTCAGCTACCAGGAGCAAAAAGCTAAATATAAATAAATAAACCCCTACCTGGATTAGTACAGATCACTAGTTTATGCCCTGGTCTAATTTACTCAAGCATTTAATGTAATTAAAGAGGGCCAGGTGATTTCCCGGTGGTTTAGCACTGCATAAGAGGGTCTATGCCGACTTGACAACTAGCATTACAACTCTGGCACCTTACAGTGCGATGGCTCTTCAACAGAGACCTGAATACGAACGCAGGGAGAGGGGGAGGAAGAGAGAGAGACTGAGAGGGAGTAAAAGCTTGAAAACGCTAAACTATTTTAGACCAAAACATTGGGAATAGACCATTATAAATCAAAGAAGATGGAGACATTTATGAATATGGGCCTTGGTTTTGCAAAAAGTATAAATCAGTATCGTAGTCAGCGTACAGACACAGAGAACTGGGGTCCAGCTGTCTTAAAAGAATCAGCCGCATCAATTTCATAAGCAGCTGTTGAAAAATCAAATAGATAGGTATTGCAAGAAGAACAAATACTAACAACTTAGACACGTTTTGACACGTGGAGTTTGAAATGTTGGCACAATACAAAACTCACCAGGATCCAGACAACGGGGGCATTCAGTAATCAGGCCCGCAGTGCTAATCTCTCGGTGTGCCCTCATCAAGGTTGTGGGCTCTCGATGATTTTCACTGGCATGCTCCGTTTAGGAATTCTCTCCCTCTGATTATATAATACTATTACATGGGCCTGACCTTGCTCGTCAATGTTAAAACCCCTAGTGCCCTCTGGAATCTGAGTCACAGACTGCACATAATAAAGCCGCTGGGAGCGAGGGGCCAGAGGAACACAATGTATATTAAAGGGCTCTTGGTATGTGCTTCTGCCACTATTGCTTTTCCTACCTTCTGTGTTCCCTCCTGGGACAAGGTCTAAATGGTTTTTTTTTTGTTCTTCCTGCAAGCAATAAAAGGTTCAGGAGAGTAGAAAGGAGCTCTGGCTATTTCAGTAGTTGATTTTTGGGAATGCATAAAAACAATGACAGGCAAATGAGATTGCTGTCCGGTGGCTTGATGGACCATGGGATGGAAACCTCGCATGTGGATGCAGTTCATGGTTGGCTGTCTTTAACTTATTTTCTATGGCTCTGTTAAAGTAAACTTCTCCTCACAGCCTGTCCTGGTTTATCAAGTCATTCACTCCCCGCAGACAGCACAAAAAAACTGGTCCGAGTGCTGTAATGTGTCTATCAAACGCACTACTCTGTATCCATTTGGTTTGATTATGCTTTCCTAAAAATAGTGGTTACCCATGCTGACTAGGGGACCACTTAGCTGAATCATTGGGGAGGCAACGGCAATAAAAGCATATGGAGTACCTGCATGAAATATTATTATACCAGCAGCAATATAAACTCCCATCACAAGCCTATTAAAACTAAAGAGAGACAGCTTTATTTAGCCACGAGACGGCAGGGTCGGAGTTAGAGGAGTCACTTCTCTCCCGTTCTCCCTCTCGCTGAAAAGGTCAGCCCAGGAAGCCAAGCTTAGAGAAGGTGGAGAAAGCAGGAAAAAAAAAAGGAAAAACAAAGAAAAAATTGAAAGTGAAAAGTGAGTAATGACTTTCCAAGGGAGCTGTTATTACCAGGTGTTTGAAATATTATCATAAACTATTAGAAAGCATCAGCATTCATTACAGTGATGTCTTGGGGGATGCTGTCTTTTTTTTTTTCTTCCTTTCAGCTCATTGCAGCCTTCAATGACTGGTGCCCCCCCCCCACTCCTTTTTTCTCTCTAGCCTCTACCTTCCAACCCTCCCCTCCACACTAATTGTGCTCGAACACACACATCTGTGCATTGAACACCAGTCTATCCAAGGCTACGCCGAAGCCACAGGCAGGGTAGCTCAGGAATCCTGTTGCACAAAGCCTTCGAAACTTGCCAGGACAGAAAGAGGGTTCTCTCACACTGAGCTATAACACTGACTATCAAAACAGAGATCTCTCACTTTATCATTTTAGGTAAATGATCGGCATTGGCAGTTTTAGCACATCGAATTTGTATATATTTTATTATTATTAACAGTATCTTTCCACCTGTAAAACCCATTTGCAGAGCCCATTTGCATGTGCAGTCCTGCCAGAGATCAATGTAAATGATAAGGATCAACAGCACCTGTGTACTATTATTACAGCAGCGCAAAGCCACATCAAAAACACACACGTTTTGACTTAGACATTTCCATATTTTAAATAATTTTATTCACGAGTTACTAGTGAGGAATATAGATTCTTGACAAATTACATATTAAGGAAAAATACAAAAAAGTTCAAATGTGTATTTCTAGAGAGCTAGTTGATTGACACTCTCAAACAACAGAGGAGGGAAATATGATAACATTAAGTGATAGACTATTATCATCTAAATAATGCCACAAAATATCTCTGTTATTTATATGACATTCGTGAAAAGAAAGGAATAACGATCAAAGAAAATGTGTTTGATTTGGCACCATCAAATTTCAACCCACAGGTCAGTCACCCCTGGAATCACCACAAACCGCTCTCATTAGTAACCGTGTGATTAAAGCACGTCCGCATCCGAACTGAAGACCTCCTACTAATTGCCACACCGAGATCTTTGATCCAGCTTTTACTGCCAGTGGAGTCTCCTTTTGGCTCGTATTTTTTTTATTTACAGAAATGGGAGAGCGGTCCCCGAGTGAGCGCGAGAGCGGAGAGATGTGTGATCCGTGCCAAATCACTGAAGCCGTGTAAAAGCAACCGTGACCAAACACACAGAGTTGAGGCACGACATTGCTAATCGAAGAGTTCAGCTACAACAGACCTCCTTGACTTTTCAATTTTTACGTTTAATATGGATTTGGAAGGGAAGCTTGGACTGATTCTTTTGACACTGGGAAGAAAACAAACGTGCCAGAAATCCTAATTTCTGCAAATTAGCTTGACAGAACATCTAATGGATGCCCGTCTAAAAATACACCAGGGTCCTTCAAATTGCTTCGGCACTGAAGTGGCTCACAAATCAAGTGTCCTGCACACAAAATCATTGGATGTTTAGAATAATGTATGCACTTTAGTCTGATTTCTGTCTGTGTATTTTCCATCTTTACAGTTAAGATGATAGAAAAGAAAGATCCGTTTAAGTGTCAGCTGTCAGAGATAAAACTTCTCCCTTTTATATTGCTTTTTTCTTCCGTTGGCAAAAGAAAGCCTTGAATGTTACGCTGATTTGTTCCAGAAACTACTGTTTAAGCAGAGAAGGGAAAAAAAAAATACAGCAACAGAAAAATAATAATAGACAAAGCTTTGCATTCAGCCAGAGAGTCAGTGTCTGATCTTGAAGCTGTCTCTCTCTAACACCTGGTCTCAAGGTGAGTAGTTTAAACAGAGGGGCCTACAGAAAAGGAGGAATAGAAACTTCCCATACTCTTCCTTCCCCACCACGATCCACTGCTCTATTCACAGACACCGCGACATCCTGCCAGTTTTCCCTTTTCGTGTCAGTACAAGGGACTTGGAAGATCAGTAGGGCTCTGGCATGTATACATGAATAGGGATTTATGTATCCATCTGTCTGTCGACATATATCTTTCTATTTTTCTATTCACTCTCTTTTACAACCTGTTTGTGGGGAAAGTGAAGTAAAGAGAAATGTGGGTTACTGCCAAGGTGCAGAGACTTGAAACACAATAAAGACCAAAGTGTTCTCCCAAATCCGTCCTAACTGGGACACACGCTGCTATCCTGTAACTCACTCACCTCCTAGCATAGCCACTAAATTCATCCAGATGGGGCAAACACAGGGAATGCTCTGAAGTACCTAACTAGGAAAACCACAGATAAACTATATTAATCTACAAGGAAATCCCAACACAATAACATTAAATAAACAGACAACCCCCCACCCACCCCACTAGGTGACGAAGGGATTGATTTTGCCTTCTTGCTGACCAAAAAAAAAAAAAAAAAAACTTTCAAGACTTTCCCCGGCATATTCATTTCAAATCCATCCCAACTCTACAGTCATGGTTTCATTTTTTCTCTAGAAATGATTGTAACATTAAGATAAACAATTCTTATCTATAACCTCTGGACTGCTCGTTAATCCCTAGGACTAACATTACAGAAATACACCAATACTGAAATATTGTCATGGAAACTATTTCTTTCCCCAAAACCCAGCAGAAATAATCTGAATAATTACAGCTATCAAGGCAGTTTGAGTGCTTGCTCAGTAAATCAATCAAACTTGGCTTTCGTCCAGTGGATCGCTTAAAAGGCCAGATAACATTTTTAAAAATAATTTTAAAGATATTTAAATTGAAAGATACAAAACCTGTTCAGGAAATTAAGGCTGCTGTTTCAGAATAATATATCTTTGCATAAAAGAGAGTGCAGTTTACAAGTTAAATAAATGTTTGTAAAGATTGGTCTTTTGCGTCAATTCAAAATTATGTAAACTGAAATATGCTTCAGACAAATATCATACAAACATCATGGGATTAACGTGCATATATAAAACTTTGGACATTTCTGCATAGTGAATATATAGAATTTATACAGAGATCCTTTGTCCCTGTGCAAGGAGTTTTGTTGGTCTTCTCTGATGTGCTTTTGCATTTCCGTGACAAGTGTAGATTCAAAGGGTTATAGGAAAATTGTGTGTCTTGTATTTAATAAGAAAGATGCATGCTTTTGTGCTCTGTCGAGAACTGTAACCGGAGAAACAAATCAATAAAGGCAACGTGCAAACTGATAAGAATTCCTATGAATTTCCAATCCTTCCTCTGCGCAGTGTCTGCCTGTCGCGAGAAGGACTTGTGGAAGAGTGGGCTGAATATTGATAACTGAAACGGCATTGGGCTCCGCTCATTTATCTTAAATGGGCTGAAGGAGCCGAACACAGCATGGGGAGAACAAAACAAAGCACGGAAAAAGTTGAAAAATCACCCTTGTATAGTACCCAAACCCCAACCCACCTCGTTTGTTTTTCCTGGAATCGGCGACTTACACGGCAGGAGGAAAACAGACGTTAAAAAGCGGAAAAGAACTGGGTAGTGTTCTGTTTATTTACACGGGTGTTAAAGTAATATATCAGGAAGAAACCAATCAGGATTGTTTCAAATGGTTGCCTGCACCCAAAACCAATACAGTACATTCAACAGCATTTAAAAAAAGAAAGATCATTATCACTACAGATAATTGCTCCCAGATCATGCTCCGACTCCTAGCTGCAGATTCGAAGTATATATAGCATAATAATCGGCAGCACAAACGCAACAGGAGAACAAAAATAAGCCAAACTAACAAAATACTGGACAGGGCCTTTTCCATTTCCAAGATAAACCCACCACGCTCCACTGAAAGGCAATCGAAATATCGCAACAATTATTATAAATCAGCCTCCTCAACATAATGAGCAGCAATAACCAATATCGCAATGTCTGTGTAAGGATTACACTGCAAATGCCGGCTTCACATTAACACCCATTTCTTACAAGCTGAGCACAAAGACCAGGCTGAATGAGCAATCCCCAGGCTCAGTGCGCCCAAAGCCCTCTGAAGGAGAGCTAAAGCACTCTCTGTAATTCTCGTCTCTCCATGAAAGGTGAACCCCAAAGGCAGGCTTATGAGATTAGGCCACCACATACAATATTTTAGCAGCTTTACTACAATATAAAAAAACTTTTAGACATCTAAAACTTCTGCCGTTACCCAGGATATCCTGCTTTGACTTAGTGACTCACGCTTGCCAAGAGAGGAAGATTACAGCTGCAATTGCTGACATTTTATTTCCCAGACTAGGGCCAGCCTGAGGGTACGGGCACCTGACCTGTCTGACACATACACATGAGCGCCAGTGGCACAGAGACGGTCATTTTGCAGCGTCTCAGATTCCCTAGGCATGTGATTGTTTTTTATGAAGAACCTAGAGAACGTGGTTTTCTGCCTGTGATGGTGATGATGTCACTCTGCATCTGTCATAAAGGGCGGGGCTTGTTAACAGAAAACAGTATGTCACCCTGTAAAGAACACACTGCTTCACCCCTCATTATTATACAGTGCAAAACAAACAGTTATTTGTCTTTATTCCCTTCTTTATAACTGCACAAAGCACACCTACATCAAATAAAGCCATATTATAATGGTGTGAGCGACTAGAATGTGCCATCCTCTGAATACACAAAACAAAGACACACATAAACATGATGCAACCCAACAAGATATCTAGGCAATAATAATAAAGGTGCATGGGAGAGTTATCATGTATGTGATAAACTTCTAGATAATCTTCTAGTTCTCATTACAGGAGGGTCCTGAGAGCGGTGCGGTCCACGACTCCTTACAGTTTTGCCTCTTTTTCAAACCAGCCAAAGCCAAATGATTAGTGCAGCAACCTGCCAAAGCTGGGGCTGCCAGTAATCAATTTAAAGTGATGGTCTGATTTCCTCACATTATAAAGTTAGGACAATTACCCTATTTACCCAACAATGTAATGAGATCTTTGATCATTGACATTAGACAGAGAAGCGCAGTCTACTTTCAGCCAAGGCCTCGATGGAGACTAAGAGGCTAATAAATGGAGGACAGCAAACAGGACAGGGCCAACTCAACAGCTACTTGAATAAAAGTACAAATACCTCCAAAGCAATTCTCAAACTAGTGCGAAAAACAAAACAAAAACCACAAGCAGACAGAAGAGGATGGAGATCAAGAAGAAAGAACAGCCTGAGTAATATCCATGGTGCTGAATTTCAAAGCAGGCAGCACTTAAATAGCCAAGACATACATTACTGTGTGTAGGTAGGTGTTATTTATACGTTTGTAGGTGTAAGCGGGTTGGAGAGAGTATTTGTGCTTTGGCATGTGTGTAGATGCATACATACATATATGCTGTGTAAATAGAGGGATATAAATATAGAGATTGAGAGAAAGTGAGGGAGGCAATTATTTAAATTTCCCTAATCAGATCTGTGCGGGGTAGTCAACGTAATGTCAATCCACTGTGCTGTTTAGAGAGAAGTGAGTGAGGGGACAGCTGGCTCTGACCATCTCCGATCTCACACGCACTGCCGGGAACAGGGACACACAACTCCAGGGGAACAGGGAGAGGCGGGGGTGGGGGTTAGTCCATTGTGGGGGAGGGGGGGTGGCTCTGAATAGAACAGCAGGGGTTTCTGTCGCCTGCTCAGCCAGACCCCGAAAAAGCAATTGCGGACGGCGCTGTGTGCAGTGCACAAGCCAGGCTGTTGCCATAGGCATTAACCGACTCGAGCCTTCCCTACCCTCCCCCCTTCATCCAATTCTGCCCGCCCACAAAGGAAACAACTAACTTTAAAGTCTGTGGTTACTTTGTCAATTAGGAGAGGTTAAATGGGAAGCAAGGCAGGTCAGGAAAAGGTCGCTGTCGAAAAGGTCACAGCAGCCTCCTGCCGAGCCAGTGAAAGCTGACGACGTCCCGCCCGCTGTTCTGTACAGGAAGAGTTTCATATCACCCACACTGTCGACTCCGCGAGTCGCGCAGACATCAGAGTCATCCCTGACACTGCGCTCAGGCAATAATTATTTAAGGTAATCATTTCCAAACAGTGGATTTTCCTCCATTAAATACTTTTGATTTCATTTCAAGGTGTGTAGTTGTCAAAGCTGGAAGTGAAGTGGGGAGAGTGTGTGTTGTGCTGATAGGGTAGAGCTGATGCTAGTGGGGATATTAATTTACGATAAAAATATGGATTTGAATTCAACGTGTACTGAACTGCTAAAATAAAGGAACGGGGGGAGGAAACCTACCCTAGACATATATACAATATATGAAAGTGTATACAAATGCCACCATAATAGGATTTGAGCAATATACACTGCTTGAATTGTCCAGGTCTATATACAGTTACCAATTCTTTATAGGTTTTTCCATTAGGTTGCTGTTCTTGTAGTCAAGGGGCACAATAAGCAGACTCTGTTACAGTGTTCAGTCTGGAAAGCTTTACACAAAAGTATCACAGACCAGGGCAGACATAAATCCCCCCTCTCTATCTTTCTTTCACACTCGCTCTCTTTTTGTCTCTTGCAAGCACTAGCTACACTTTCAATTGATGGCGGACTCCAGCTAGTCCAGGGTTGTGAGCTGGCACCGTTCCCTGACTCTCAGCTGAACTGCATACCAGGGGCTTTCATTCTTTCTCATTTGTTTACGACCATTTAAAACACAATTCCACCAGTTTATAAAATCTTTATTACAAAGCAATCAGCAGTTGTGTCCAGGGCCCTGCAATGCCAGCGAATGGAAGAGCCAGGTCTGTACAGCTCTCTATACACCTGTATTTGACAGCATTTTTCCACAATGGAAGGAAACAAGCTTAGCAACAAACATTTGGAGACGTGATCTTGATTAGATTTGGTTTCCGATTGATGGGGCACACTGTTATTTCACAATTGTGTGGTAAGGGGTGTTTGTGCAGGACTGTTGCTGGTACACGATATTGTATGGTAAAGTATGCAATGGAATGATATTGTGTAATAAGGTATTTGAAATGCCATCCAGCAGATTCCCTGATTGACTAGAATGGTAGTAGAATGCCGGTGCTTGAAAAAATTATTTAATCATCAGATATCTGTAGGTGAATACACCATCACCAAGTATCGGAGCTGGGTGTTTAGCTACAGTGGTTTAACTCCCAGTGGAAGTCAGTAAGTCCTCAGGATAATGCTTTAATCAGCTCAGAAAGAAGATTGGGAATAAAGCTTTTGTTTAGATGGCACCTGATTGAATATCTGCGTGCGTGAGCTGTGATCTCGCAAGAGCCGGAGTTTTCCTAGTGGCGGGCGAATGGGAATGTCGGCTGTTTGTGGGGTAATCAGTAGGGACAGGAGGTTGAAGGGACAGAACTGGCAATCCCCGCAGTGAACTCCCAAAAGAACTGTACTCTAACCTCTCATAACAGTGCGATTCAATTATTAAAAGAAAGAATTTAAATGAAGGAGAAGAAAAAAAAAAAAACACTAGCTGTTACCAAACCTAGTGGCTGATTTTCAGACAGTGAAAAGATTTGATCAAGACACTAGACACTATAGCTCCATCCTTGAGAATAATGAGACTGTAAAAATAGTTCATAATCCTGCCTTTTTCCCCCTGTCAAAGACGTTTTTCATTTATTTTCTCAGGGCGTCTATGCAGTGGAAGGACAGCAATAGCTAGATAAATAGTATAGTACAGCTGTATGTGTGAGCAATGACTGCAGGACAATGTTGTTGAAGATTAACACTGGCCAGCACGGCCTGACAATATGAATCCAAGAAGTCCTCTCTCCGTAATGGCTGGAACGCTGCCTACAGCCATGATTGAACAGCCTTTTCAAACCGCTCCGCAACACACAGAGGGTGCAACGGGAACGCAGTGCACATGCGGTCAGTCAAAGTCTTTGGTTAGAAAGGGTCACACAGTGTCCTGCCACTGAAAATATATCATTGCTAAAATATTCTGATCCAAAGCTACAAATTCACCCATTGTAAATGTTCTGTACTTCGATACAAACTGTGTATGGTGACTGCACTGAAAGAACAGGACAGAAGGAAAAAATAGTAGATTTTTTTTTTTTTACCATGTATAAAATGTGTGACAATTTGTAATTTTTTTCTCAACAAATCTGTATAAAAGTGTGTGTCCCAGAAAAGAAGACAATGTCATTTCCAATCTCTCGTTGCTGTTCATTCTGCTATTCCTCTGACAATTCTTAATGAATCGTTAGCGCTCGCCAGGAACATGAGGTTTTTTGATTTCGTGAAAAAGGAAAAGCAATTGTAAACATTTTTCGCCAACTGTTCATCCCATCCATGCTCTACCACCCACACCCCCCCCCCCCCGCTATGTGCTGTACAGGTTGTCGGACAGATCTGGCGGGGCTGTGTGGGGTGTCCCGGGGGACAGGCTACAGTCTTTTCAAACACTGCCATGAGGCTCAGCTGTTGCTAAGGACACCAGCCTCCAAGCTGGTTAGACTGCAGCTCCTGGCACGCCTGAGAGGGAATAACAATCAGACATTCTGCCTTTCTTCTCCTTTATTATAAATAAATGTTGCTCTCTGTTTTGATGCTTATTAAGGTGAGAGGCGGGCAGCGCTGGGGACCCCACAGTGAAAGCCGTTCAAGGTCAGAGATGGACCGAGACTGACATCCCTCTGCCTGCCCCAGCACAACAGCTGATCCCCGCCGAGAGCCCCGGCAGACCTCCTCACTTTATACTTATAAAAGACACACAGGTTAGGCCGGGGTTCATGCCCTCTGTTTTCGAACTAAGGCCCTGCAATCATATCGCCGTGCCGGAGCGCTTCAGCCGCAGCTGGGGAGCCACTTGGAGAATAAAAGCGCGTTCCCAGAGAGGCTGAGATTGGAAACTGAAGTTGCTAGGGAAAGTGAAACATGTGGCAAATTAGCAACAGGAGCAGCTGTCTGCAATATCCTTTCAACTAGCCTGCACTTGTGTGTCAAAATCAGCTGTGCTGTGTAGCTGAGATGCCCCGTCTGAGTCAGACCCTGGATTAGGGAGATTATGGTAGGGGCCAGGTGAGAGGGATTTGAGTTACTCAACCTATGATAAACCCACAGTTTTTGCAACAAATTAAAAAAAAAAATATCAGCTTTGGCCCTTACACGTGTTATTGATTGTAAGTAATGTATGCACCCCAATAATAATCACAAAAACACAGGTCTCTGCAGTTATTATTTGCTGCCTACATGCAAAGCAAACTCTATTACAATGACCATGATGCACCAGCATACAATGAAAAGAAAATAATTTAGCAATTCTGTATTTTTCAGTCCCTCGATTCCGTCACATCTTTGCAGAACACACAGCATCCGAACAGGATGTCTGTTAAACAGGTGCAAATGAGTGAAAGTTGTCACACATACACTTGCTCTTGTAACCTTTGACTTTTGTGATCTTGTGTTGCACAAATTGTGTGCCTGCTCTCCCACCGAGAGAAGCCACCTTTCTCACTTTTCTCTCCCTTCTCACAGCTACCAAAGAGAAGCCTCCTAAAGTCCATGTCATCTAGGTCCTCTGACCAACCAAATTCCATTACTTGAACCACTTTCCAAAGATGAGATCAGCCGAGAGCCCTGGATTCACTCCACTTGCTACCTGAGCTCCAAGGTAAACCAGTCCAAATATGAATATTCAACCCACTGCACCACTCAGCCACCTAGATGTAACGTTTTCTGCTGAGGCATACATGTGTTCACTCAAGCAATCAATCACCACACTGTGCTCTACCTCACAGGTACCCCCAGTGCTTTTACTCGACAGAAAAAAACCTGTGAACTTTGACTGATGCGGGCCAAGGCGGCTCTTTGACAGCAGGTCCCACAAACCGTATAGTCCTGTCACCCTAAAGGTTAAGCACTGTAGTAAATGACACTCACGGACAGAGAAAGCAATTACTGCCTCCCAGTGCGGTACACAGTCTGCTAGAAAATAGCATTAGAGCATTCCATCTCTTTGTGTGCGTTTTCTTTCTCTTTTCAAATCAATTAATTAGATTTTATTCCCCTCATTTTTTTCTCTCTCCTGTATTCCTCTCTTGCCTATCGCTTCATGTTCCCCTCAGTCCCTTCTGTTCCTTACAAGCCCCCCTTACCCCCCAACCCCTCGGCGCAAATCTCCCTCTCCACCCTCTACCAGAGCCCATAAAATAACAACAGAAACAGCAGGAGCGGCTCTGTTGGGAAGAGAGAAGTGGGGGGGGGGGGGGGCGAGCATTGGAAGCGGGTGGGGGCTTTCTTTGGGAATCGAGCCAATCCAATTACAGGCAGCACAGCCCAGGGTTCTCGCACTGCACTAAATTCACATTTCAACAGTCGCTCTGTCTTCCCGTTCGTTTCGCAGGGTGGGGGAAGGGCGGCGAGCGACGGCAGCCCTGCTCAGGAGGATGATGCCCTGCACAGCGCTCTGCCCCCGTGCATCTGAGGCGCATCAGACCTCGCAAAGTAGCCCCCTCACACATGTCCCCATCCCCTCCAAAACAGGCTTTTCTCCTCTGATGCTCTGGCAGCGGCTTATCAATGCGCTGCAGTCGGGAGAGGATGACACAGATGCTCCTAAGCTCTTCGGCTAGCCGCTGTCCGCACGAACACCCTGTGAAATGGAGTCTCTTGACCACTGATATTCTCGAGCGGTATTACAAAATACTGTTGTTTCTATGTACGAAATATGCGATTTCTATTTGTATCCCGTTTATTTTTAACACTATTACGTAATTACATGATTTTCGGCATACAGCACAGGTTGACACCCTGGTAAAAATTAGGATTCAATTAAAAAAGAAAGCAAAACCAAACAAATGTGTATTGTAGGGACGGTTTGCGATGGAAACCAGGAGTATAATAAACCTCTATGAAACATGTAACACTACCAGTACCAGGATTATTATTTTTTATCTGTTCTTTAGCAGGATTCAATTTAACCGTGTTGCATAGCAAAAAAGAAAAAAAAGGAAAAAAAAAACTATAAATAATTAAAGTAATCCTGATTCAAATAAGAGGATTACATAGTCCGGATCATTTTTTTTCCCCCCTCTTTCTGATTACTGTACTTACTCAGAGAGAGAGAGAGAGAGAAAGAGAGAACTTAGCCCCAGGTCTGTGTGTGTGTGTGTGAGGGTGCATATATCTTTATGCTGAAGAGGACTGCGAATGCAAAGTTTGGTTGGAAAATGTCTAACCCAATACAGGTCAGTAAAACAAGAATGGTTTACTTCCTCCTCCGAATCTGACAGCGTGCTCCCTCTCTCTCTCTTTGTCGTTTATATGTCCATCTTAAACAGCCCCCTCTGGAGACGCCCATTGCTTCTCCTTCGTATTCAGGCACTGCAGCTGTCGTTTCCAGGTTCATTAAATACTTTTTACACCTCAGGACTATCAGATAGGCTCTCCCTTCCCTGAAGTAAGCCGGGGTGTCACACAAATAAGTGCAGAGGATTGCAATCCCAGGGGGAAGAGAGAGAGGCAGGGAGAATGTGACAAATTCCTCAATCCCCCATCATGTGCACAGTGCAGCCGCTGCCTGGGGCTCCTCTGACAATAGCCGGAGCAGTTTTTGAAAGAAAATGCGACTGATGTTTCGTATTCCTCAACAAACCGCTTTTGTACCGGATATTAGGTAACCACCTCCTGTTCTACACTGTGCAGCTGCGACAGTCATGCTTGTGCCTCCATCTTTGTTGCCTGGGCACAGATTAACAGATTATGCCCTAAAACAAAAAAGATTACGTCAAAACCATCACACATTTCGTAAAATAATTGCTTCTTGAATTTCAGAATGGACGTGTTGCCTATTTCTGGTCCTGATTCGCTGAGATTATAGAAATTAATGCTTTCTTAACTATCAGGTTCAAAACTGTTCAAAAGCAAGCTCTGTGCTGGTTACAGTTTTTTAAAAATCTCTCTCCGTCTGTAATTGAGAAGGTGCGATAATAAAATGGCAAAGCCCATTCAATCACAAAGGCCCCTGATTTTTAATGCTCTAATTTAAGTATTCCAGTTCAAGCTGGATCGCTTTATACTGGGTCTTTTTCAAAATGTTAAAGTTAATGGGCAGTTCAAGGTTATACGAGGCTACAGTCAAACCCTGCTAAAAAAAAAAAAAACAGACTACTAGAGTGAATGAATCTCACGCACTAGGATGGAATACATTAAAAATGCAGTAATGTATCTTTTATTTTTGCCTCATAACATATATTTGACATCATTACTAACCCAAAGCTCTACAGTGCCAGCCATTATATTAATATCCCCTTTGACAGTCCTTCACAAATGTGTGGTTTTCTGTAAAGCACTAACTCTTCAATCTTTGTTCGCCAAACTCGACAGCAAGCAGGAGAGCGATCCTTCCAGAGCACAAAGCAAACAGCGGAGAGGAGTGAGAGCACATGGCAGTGAGATGAAGTTTTGTTCCTTTGTCAAAATCTTTGCTTCTAATATAGCTTGTCCTTTGATTATGGCTTTTCTGGTTCAAACAGCAGGGAGAGAGGGAAGCCTACTCTCCATGTATTAAATTTTGAAGACAGTAATCCCTGAGTAAACCCAGACTGTAAACCACACGCTGGTAGGAACACTAGTGTTAAACCTATTCTGCCGACTGAAAAGATCCAGTGGCTCAGCTTTCTAATACAGCCACTACATCGGTCCCACACGGGCTTTAAAGGGCCAGCATTCCCCTCTCTCCCACAGAAACCACAATCGCATCAGCAGTCCTGCTCCCACTGCCTGCCAACAAACATGATCATCTCTCAGGTTTCACTGCACACTGTAATACAACCCCCGTAGCTTTGTACCTATTTCTTATGGGAACTTTCTATATATCATGGTTTATTTATTTATTTTGTATTTTTTTGTGCCAATGCCAAAGAACACACTAAAAGAAAAGTATCATATAAATCTCCAATGGACTGGTTTTGTATTTCTTGTCTTGTTTTTGCCTAGCTGTGTATTGCCTTTAGAATTCCCTATAACTAGTTTACCACTGTACTAAACTTTAAAGCAAATTTGTTTTTTTTTGTCCTTCTTTTGTTTGTTTAATACTCTGTCCAGTACTTACACACTGTGCACATCTTAAAATATACCTCATGCCGAATAATCTGAGGCCATTTCATGTCAACACAAACAAAAAAATGAATCGGGGCCTGGGTCAGCCTTGGCCAACCACAATGAGATGTCGTTCCCAGGCTGAAATGATTCGACTGGTGAACATGTCATTCCAGACCTACCTTCTTTAGCCGGCCACTCTTGGTTCCCACGAAGGCCACGCAGTAGCCGTTGTAGATGTAGGAGGCCACTGAGGTCATGCGGTCCCGGATCTCGGTGAAGAGAGTCAGGCCGGCCACCAGCTGAGAGCCTCCCAGGGGCTGATTGATATCAAGGCCACAGAAAGTGTCGTCGATGGGCACAGGCTGGAGGGAAGAGGACATGGAGAAGGAATAGTCAATCACTGCTACAATGCATACCCTGATATATTTATACTGTGGTTGTACCATCGTTTTTCCAATGGGTTCACATGCAAGTGCTGGAACAGACAGATTCAGAAATGTATCGTAGCCAAATAGATATTTGAATCTCAATATTGTTGCTCAGCAGAGAAGTGCATCTTAAATTGAGGTTATTATCTCATCTGTCAACATTTTTAAGACCAGAGGAAGCAGCATCATAAAACAACACAAGCAAGTTCCTATTTATAAAGAGGTAGATGTTATGAAAATACATTATAAAACTCAACTGAAGCAGAAATATCAACATGAAAATGACAGTTATGCTGATGAGTCTGGGTTCAATCTGTACTTGCCCATTTCTGTGGTGGAAATTAATAATAAGTGCCATATTTTGTAGTGCAAATGAAACTTACTGTTGAGTTAAATAAGAAAACATTGGCTCAGGAAAGAAGAAAAACACACACACCAATTTCCACAATTTGCATGCAAACCAGATTTCATCTCCAGCAACTTTATTCCCTTTTTTAATAAGCCAGCTTTCAGATAAAGGACAGCGGCTCAGTGTTTTAATGAGCTACGGGATGTCGGTCTTGTTTTCAAAACACTAACTCTGGGGTGAAGCTAGTTAAGATTAAGGCTGTATCCCCCCCAACTGGGATTTGCCTAATATGTATATTAACAAGCAGGATTCAGAAATTGATACAAGATGATGGATCATATACAAGTTGTCCAAGAAGTATTGGAAAGATGCCGGGAATGTGAGCTACTACTGTGCCTGGAGTTTGTTGACTACAAGAAAGCATTTGATTCAATATATATAAAGTCATAAGGGCTCTAAGAAATCAAAACATTGATGAAACCTACTCTTATTTAACTCTTATTAAATGCATCTACAATAATGCTACATCAACAATCCGACTCCACCGAGACACTGACAAGATCAAGAAGTATAGTACTGTGCAAAAGTTTTAGGCAGGTGTGGAAAAAATGTGAGTGAACAGAAGCAACATTTACAACAAATCAATATTTGGTGTGACCACCCTTTGCCTTCAAAACAGCATCAATTCCTCTAGGTTCACTTGCACACGGTTTTTGAAGGAACTCGGCAGGTAGGTTGGCCCAAACATCTTGGAGAACTAACCACAGTTCTTCTGTGGATTTAGGCAGCCTCAGTTGCTTCTCTCTCTTCATGTAATCCCAGACAGACTCGATGATGTTGAGATCAGGGCTCTGTGGGGGCCATACCATCACTTCCAGGACTCCTTGTTCTTCTTTACGCTGAAGATAGTTCTTAATGACTGTCGCTGTATGTTTGGGGTCGTTGTCATGCTGCAGAATACATTTGGGGCCAAATCAGATGCCTCCCTGATGGTATTGCATGATGGATAAGTATCTGCCTGTACTTCTCAGCATTGAGGAGACCATTCATTCTCACCAAATCCCCAACTCCATTTGCAGAAATGCAGCCCTGAACTTGCAAGAAACCTTCACCATGCTTCACTGTTGCCTGCAGACACTCATTCATGTACCGCTCTCCAGCCCTTCAACGAACAAACTGAAATATTTGACTGCCTTCTGCTGCAGTCAAATATTTCAAATTTTGACTCATTAGTCCAGAGCACCTGCTGCCATTTTTCTGCACCCCAGTTCCTGTGTTTTCATGCATAGTCAAGTCGCTGGGCCTTCTTACCACGTCGGAGGTATGGCTTTTTGACTGCAAGTCTTCCATGAAGGCCACTTCTGACCAGACTTCTTAAGACAGTAGATGGTGTACCAGGGTCCCACTGTTTTCTGCCAATTCTGAGCTGTCCTGGACATCTTCTGATTGAGAAGGGAAGTAAGCATATGTCTTTCATCTGCTGCAGTAAGTTTCCTTGGCCAACCACTGCGTCTGCGGTCCTCAGCGTTGCCTGTTTGTTTGTGATTCTTCAAAAGAGCTTGGACAGCACATCTGGAAACCTGGAAATCTGCCTTGAAATGTATGCCTGGGAGAGACCTTGCTGATGCAGTATAACTACCTTGTGTCTTGTTGCTGTCCTCAGTCTTGCCATGGTGTATGACTTTTGACAGTGAACTGTCTTCAGCAACCTCAACTTGTTAGCTGAGTTTGGCTGTTCCTCATCCTCCTACACAGCTCTTTCTGTTTCAGTTAATGATTGTGTTTCAACCCACATATTGAATTGATGATCATTAGCACCTGTTTGGTATAATTGTTTAATCATACACCTGACTATATGCCTACAAAATCCCTGACTGTGTGCAAGTGTACCTAGAAGAATGAATGCTGTTTTGAAAAGGGTGGTCACAACAAATATGGATATGATTTAGATTTTTCTTCTATAAGTATTCTTACCTTTACAGTATTTTTTCACACCTGCCTAAAACTTACATCAAGGAGATATAATCTCTCCAAAACTCTTGTCACTTAATGCACAAATTAGTTATAAAAACTGCTGGACAAAGGAAGCTATTGAACAGATCTCAAGTGATGAAAAAGACCTAGAACTTCAGATGACCATAGAAAAGATGGGAATTTGAAATAATACATTTTGTAGGTGACATGGAATAGAGAAGTTGTACTTCGAAGCAAGTGGAAACATCTAGGGGAGGACTTCATCCAGTAGTGGATTGATATGGGATGGTGATGATGAGCTATATATGTGCCCTTCAATTCCATGTTTATTTTATTTCTAACACAATGATTTTGACTGGCCTTGGATAACCAGTAACTGTGAGCTTCGCAACTGCATTTTCAGAGAAAAATATAAAGTGTGTGGCAAATAGACAGATTTGAGTGAGGGCAGGTTGGTAGGAGGGGGTAACAGTTCTCGCCACACTTGGCTGCCACCTCACAGTGTCATAAACAAGAAAGGCAAGGGAATGAGCTTAGGAAGAATCGCAAGCCAGTTCTCTCTAGGCAGATTTATGTATCTCTGAAAACCCTGTTTGTTGTGATTGTTTGTCACCATATTGAGGGGAGGCTTAAAGATTATACTTTTGAGCTCTTCACCATCATTTGACCCTCAGTGGAATCCAGATAGCAGCTGTATTTAAACATGCTCAGGGGTCCTAGCCTAGATCCTGAGTCCGGGGCCACATTGGACAACACCATCAGCACTAAGTGGCAGAAGTCACTTCAGTAAAGGTGTGGCCCCTCAGTTTGTCAGTCCGTAGAAACATTTATTTTTGAATCATGGGTATACTTACATTTTATAAACAGCAACCATTTAAAGCAAAATGACCAAAACAAGGCTAGGATACCGCAGGGTTTCAATTTCTCCCTGTGGCTGGATAAATGTCCTACTCTTGAAAACTGTTCTTCATGCATTTAAATGAATTACACAAATACAAGGCTCAACTTTATCTTAAACAGAATATATAATTGACTCCTGGGAGATTTTTTGTTCCCCTCATGCAGATAATGTGCCCTTGATTACAGTTATATTAGTGAAAGACAAATCATGTGGACAACTCTCTGCACAGCATATATTCTGTAGCCAACCACACAAAATAGATATGTCCTTTTTAATTACTTATACATTACATCCAATATTAGAGTGGGTGCTTAAATTTAACTGCCACTTATGTTTCTTCTGTAGGAATTCAGCACTGATGTATTTATAGAACAATTCATTATTTAGGAGCCAGAAGTAAAAATTGATCTGTCTCAGCAAATTTCAAAATTATTGCCTTTCTTCATCTCATTATACTTCCTATTATAATTGCATAATCCATCAATTTGCTTTTACATATTTGAAAATTCAAAAAATAACTGAAATTAAGTTATCCCTCTGTTATGAAAGACTATCCCATAGAAAAGAACAAACAGGAGTCACGTTGGTAGCAACAAGCTACAAGCACAACTCACTGAAAGCTTCCAAATTCCTATTGCTGCTGTTTGAATAAAGACAACAGTGATATGTTTTTTGGGAGCACTTAAGATTTTGTTCTGTTCTTTATTTGATTTGGATAGGCTTGTCTGACATTTCAATAACGCACCACCTAGGACACAAATGTTGGTGAAGTTTTGACCTACCAAGGGAATGAAAATACGGCAGCACGCATAGCAAAACACAACTTTCATATCAACTTGTGAAATAAACTTCTGAAAAGGTGATGGATGCTCAAATCCTCCACAGAGTTGCATGGCCAGAACACATTAACTTATTTTAGCTTATACAAAGATCTATTTTTCTTCTATGGACAAATTTGGAGTAGAACTGAGTACAGGACTGATCAACCGCACGTAGACATGTTAGGAAGTTTCTTGTTAAATAATGAAACCTGGAACTTTAAATCCCATTTATTTCCTCAGGCAATAGGCTACTGCTTCCTGGTTACGCTATGTGACAGGAAAATTCTAGCCATAGATAAAAACCCAGACATGGCTCTCGATGAATCTCCTTTTCATTCAAGTAATGGTCGCAATCAGCATATTATCTGGTCATCCGAGTCATTTTCCATTAAGCGTTTACTTGAATCATTATCAGTTACAGCCTGTATTCTTGCTGCATTGTTTTCCTTCTTGCTTTGTGAATCCGGCCCTTGATTTGTATTTATACAAGGTCATTAATAATTGATCACGGAGGAATAGAAGTGAATTCACAATACCAAGGCCTTTATCCCAGGCCTGATGTCTGCATGACGGGAGTCCCCTTTGCATGAGATTACACTGAGCAAACAGAGGCAAGAGTTCAGCCCTTTCCTCGGTGATACACACTGATGATCTGTAAACATAAAAAGTTCATGATCTGACTGTGTAGGGGCTCCTGCATACAGATGAACAGGCAGCAGCTCTGAATAACGTGCACCAGCACAGCCTCTGAATTGAAGTCAAAGCGTTATCTTGGAGTAATCTAGGGACAACATTCCTCAGGCCTGCAAATCCCTGCTTTCCTCCTTGAAACAGTCACCCACTGTATTTGAACGTCTTGCGTTTGTTTCATATCACTGTGCTCTCAAAGGCTGAAGATCAAATCTTAGAATATTATATTCTCTGGTTTCAACACATATTTAGAAAAATACTGGGATTGGGGCCAATGGTAATAATTGAACACATTACAAAATTAATGTCAACATTGTTTCTCCTCCCGCTTATAAAAACAAGTTTTGTAAAGTGAGAGATACCAGCACTGATTAACAAATATCTATTTATATTTATATTAAAAAAAAAAAAACTAAAATCATTTGTAAATCCAACAGTCTGTGTGACAATTCCATTTTGTTTTGTTAATCTACATCTGTGAATTGTACGTTAGTAGGAGGTGTAAATTTGTTTCTACCAGACATGGGAAACACACTCAATAAACTACTTAACATAAACCCACCACACCCTGCACAAACTGAAAGGTTTTCTTAAGGCTAATGAGACCTTTCTCAATTTAAACAATGTGTAACCTAAGCATGTCAGAGTTGTGAGGGAAAATGTTTGTTATATTAAACATCTGCCTCTTCTCATGCTTTCTCCACCAACAAACGGATATTTTATTTGTCACTGTTCTGGCTTTACTGGCGGAAAGACAGTGTGACCAACAAGTGTCCAGCTGTTGTCAGCTGTGCATTAATGCTGGGAGGGGGTGAGGCCTTTTACAATAATCTATGATAATCCAGTTGGGGTAATCAATTAAATGCTAATGATCAGGGAGCAGTGATGTGTCACAGAGAGGGCTGGATTGAAAAATATATGATTGTGAACTTATCAACACTTACTAAGAAACATACATTATCTTTTCTTAAATCTAAAAAATCAATTTGGGGCATGGGATGGTTTTATCTTTAGGCATTCTTTCGGGGACCTTGTATAAAAAACGCCCTGTTGTGTCAAGTGACCGTAATATCTCTGGTTAAGAAAGATCTCTATGACTAACATTTATATAGGCCTATATCCAGCCATCTAGCCATGTCTCTGTTGTGTGTATTGAGGCGTGTGTTTAATCCATTGAAGTAAACAAAGTTCTACAGGGACTGAGTCTCAATGGGCATGAAAGTCCTCCTCTCACCCTCAACAAAACCATCTCACAATTATCGTCTCTCCCACTGAGAGTCAGTCTTAATGATACCAACCGCATCAGCTCCAAATAATGTCTCTCTCTCGATCTGACAAACACCTCTGACACCACACTATTATAGCATTTACTGATGTTAATAAAAGGGGTCAATAACACACCCATGGGGGATTAACAAAAAGGCAAGCCGATTTTCTGATCTTGCAGCATACATCATTAAAGCACCCCTCCTGCACAGACTTACATAAACACACATTCACACACAATTAAAAATGAAGACACAAAGGTTGTGGCCTCCCGAGATGGAACTGAAAACAACAAGATAATTGCGCTTTACAAAACGCTGAAGCTATCTGGCCTTGCAAAGAATGGGGAGTGTGTATCAGTCATGCACTTACATTCAAACAAACATATCTGTTCTCTCTGTGAACATAAAACAATGTTTATTTGGATTACACTACAGCGGCATATTATCAGTTTGTTTGTTGCCAAAAAAAATAAATTCCACTTCTAATTTGTGAATATACTTTCATTCCCTCAGAATTAATGTGCATGTTCTCTATCAGAACTGCAAACCAATTAGCAATAATTGTCTGGAGTGTGAGAAGGAGCAGATCGGCATAAAAAGATGATCGTTTCCTACTTTACCAGTCATTATTATGTATAGAGTTTGCCCACCCTAGTTCATGTTTTTTGGGGGTCAGTGAATAGTTATAGTCACTGCCAAAATGCCAAGTTTCCTACCAGATAAAAAGCAAAGTTAAAAATTGTTGTGTTAAAAAGTTTCATGTCATCTATAACCATAACCGATGAGATCTAAAGGAGATTGATGTTTCCTGACTTTGTTTATGCATTTCACAGGAAGGAGTGTTATCTTTGCTAGCATGGCTGTGTGACTGTGTGTCGGCGTTTGAGTGCCGGGCCTTACCGCCTTGGTGCACTGGACATCCTTGCCCAGCAGCCAGTTGAGCTCCAGGTTGCCCTCTCCCTGGTAGCAGGACTGCAGGCGTTCTTTGATGCGGGCATTGATGTCCCTGATGGTGAAGACGCAGAGGGCCGAGTCATCGGGGGGGCGGCGGTACTGCTTCTGCCCCTTGGAGAAGACGGCAAAGAGCACGTCGTCCTGGGCAGAGATGTTGAGGGAGGCGGCCAGCACCTCCCCGGGCTTGGACAGGTAGGCAGCCTGCAGCAGGCGGTATTCTACTCCGTTGCGGATGCAGCCCACGGGCAGCGAGACGTAGGAGTGGAACTTGTGGTCGTCCTTGCAGAGCCGCACGATGCGCGAGGTGTAGAAGAGGTCGTTGGAGGAGCCCCCCGAGGGCATGTTGTTCTCCGGGGTCTCGGGTTGGACAGTGAGGAAGTAGACAAAGTTGCCACTGGAGAAGCCATAAACGTAGAAGATGTCGAAGTGCGAGATGAGCGCCAGGGTGTCGGAAGGGATCTTGATGAGGGAGGACACGAAGTCGCTGTGCAGCTCATAGTCCAGCATGGCCGACGACTCGGGGTCCTTGGGAAGCTTGCGGCTGGAAATGGTGGGGAAATAGTCCTGCTTGCCATCCACGGCCGTGCCGATGAAGAGCGTGCCGTCCTCGCCCTTGGATGGCACGATCACCCCATACATGGTGCCGGTCTCATTCACACTGGACAGGTAGTGCTCCTTCTTGTGAGAGGGCTCCACCAGCACAAACAGATCATCTAGGCGCAGCAGTTTGCAGACCCCCTGGTAGAGGCTCCCGCAGGCCAGCAGCCGGTTCTGGGAGTAGTCGATGAGTAGCAGTTTGTTGACATTGTTGGTGGCCGTCAGGGGCTCGTTACAGGGCTGTACGATGAGGGGTGGGTAGCAGGACTTGTTGTCATCCTCTGGCCCTGTGTTGTGGGACACCAGGAGGGTCAGGTTGCCTGAAAGCTTGTAGACCCGGTTCACAGCACCAAGGTACAGTGTTCCTGTCTTCTGGTGCACCGTGAGGTGGTTGAAGGACCAGTCCCGATTCTCTGTGTGAAAGCTGATGAGGCTGGCCTGGCTGCTACAAGGTGTCGGGGAGAGGATCAGCAAAACAAGTAGGCAAAAACCCAGGGAACACGGAGCCCCTCTCGGGATGCATGGAAAAGTCCTTCGAACATATAACCGGCTCTCCATGCCTTGAGGGGTCAAATCAACAACAACAATCCTTTTTTTTTTAAATTAAGAAAGTAAAGAGAATATGTAAAGAAAGAAACTTCCCACGAGTTTCTCAAAGGCTGTGGCAGTAACCTAAATGTCTTCACATGGTTCTGAAAAGAAAGAAGAAAAAGACAAATGTCAGTGTGGAACACAATCATCGGCAGGTTAATGACACTGAGAGGAAAAAGTGGCCAATTCACTTGGATAGATCCTACTTTTCTTGAGTAGCATAGTTCTCTAACCTCCTGATCCCTAGACAGACGAAACGAGAGAAAGACGCTGATAGAGACAATAGCGGGAAGCATTAATGTGTGTTTATCTGCAAGTTCCGGAGGAGTTGCTGAAGAGGAGAAATTACTCAGTGCTTAGACAGAAACAACTGAGTCACTTTACTGCCAGTTTCGTTGTAAACATTTGTGACATAAATCGTAGATATGGAAAGACCCAGATAACAGCCTCAGCTCAGCCTGCTATGAGGTATTTTGCATACTTCTCAGGTTGCGTCATGGCCTCACATACTGTAGGTATAAAAGTACAGGAAGGAGCACGTGGAAGACATTCTTAATATTACAATTTGCTCTTATTGGTGTTCCATTGACGGCCACAACAGAAAAGTGGAGTCAGGAGTATCGTAGGAGTTAAAAAGAGATACAGTTTAGCTACAAAAAGAGAATGTGGGGAAAAAGGAAATCAAAAGGCTAGTGTAGAACATGCAAGTGACAGACAGGCAGAACATTGCACCTGAAGGATACTATGATGATCACACTTGAAAGACTGATGATGGGAATAGAAAATATACAGTACAGACTGGAGAGGAGAATGAGAATAGAAAAAAAATAAAAACATATATAGCATCAGATTTTTTGAGCCAAAGGCAAAACATATCAATATAGAACCACGCACTGTCATCTAAGAAATCATTGGCAATTCCTCTCTAAAAACCCTTTCTTTTCCTCCTCTCCATATCCCCATGTCCCTCTTGCTCTCATTTCTCTCCCTATCTGCAAAGACATACATCAAGAAAATTATGTAATTTATGTAATTCCACTTTGCAAGGATGCATAGATCTTTCCCTATGTGCAATAAATCAAGAAGGGGAAAGAAAGGAGAAAAAAAGAAAAAAGAAAATGCAGTCCTTGCCCGAATGTATTCTCCGAGTTAATTATCTGAGCCACTACTGGAGAGGTCTGGGTCTTATTAACTCAACACAGTAAGAACAAATAGAAAAGTGTTACTTTGCAGCAGTCTTGTCTTGTGTTTGGGGGTATTAAAATATGATCTCAATCTATTAATTAGGCTTTCCAATTTAACTTTTCTTCTCCCTTTCTGCCCCCCCCCGAAATAATCGAATCCTGAAGGAATTAATAATTCACAGCAGAGCAATCATTCTAAAATTAATCAGCTTGTCATTAGGGATGCAGATTCCTTAGTCAAACTGCATCAACAGCAATCCATGCTTTCTTTTTAATTTTATTAGCATATTTTATGCAGATTTCATTGGAGAACCTAACAATGCTTGGTTAACAAGCATAGATAACTGAAAAGCATTTCAAGAATCAAATATGATTAGGCAATAAGATCCAACAAGAGTAATTATCAGGGACTGGGAGGAGGTGTGCCAAAGAATGGTGGAAGGGCTGGTAAGTCAACACAGCTAATAATAGCGCGTTTCCATACAGTTTTTATAGAGAGATCCATTCAATTTAACAGAGATACTGGGTTATAATGTATCCCAGTTATGAATATAAATTAGAAGACTGTGGGAAGGAAGCGCTTTAACTCTGATTCACTGAGGTCAAAAAAAAGTGTGACCATAGTGTTATTCGCATTTCATTTCACCTTTTATTCAAATGTATTTATCTTCTTACACCAGAGCGAGAGGTCAAACGAGGACTGACCTCGAGTCACATTAATATCTGTTCTTATTAAACTGCAGTAAGAAATATTGATCGGGCAATAAAAAAGGTGACTCGCTATATTCAGCAAGCGCTTCTCTTTGTGCTGTCAGGCAGGCGGGTCTCTCTGCCAGGAGCACTGCATTAAGACAGCCGTTAAAGCCCCTCGCTGGATCGGAAGGATCATAAAACATTACTGGAACCTCTGCCTTCTTTTATTCCCCTTTGTTTCATTCCACACGTGCTTTGGATGCACAGAGCAGCCTCCTGGAGGTGTAGCAGTTGCTGAGCAAGCTCTCTCTCAGGCTGCGAGCCCTCTATGCCCTTTGGGTTTTTAATTTTCCTCACTACAAGGTTGAAAGCCTTGGAAAGACAGCATCACATAAGCTGGGACCGACACCACCAGTAGTATCCAAGCTGCAGAGTTACGCAGACTGGGTTTCAGATGTGAACAGAATGCAATTGGGCACAAATACACTGATCTTTATATAGTTTTTTTTTCCAAATCGGATGTTACACTGTAACCACCACAGTCCATGCCTCCTCTCTCACTGGAGATGAAAAGGGATTTTTAAAGTTTGGGATTCATCTGGTCAACGTGTTCTGTGTTTCGGAAAATTGTTGGAAGGCAACTGAAATCTAAAAGCAAAGTCTTTCTTCACCAGTCCAGAGTTCACTGACTGACTGACAGATATTTCAAATTGCTTTATGCCTCAATCCCACTGATACATTATGTACTTAAACAAAGGGTTTCAAGCCAACCTTCATTAACACATTATTTGAAGCAGCATAGAGGAAGAGGAGCTGTAGGCTGTTCCTTGCTGACCTGTATACTGAAGCTATGTGGTACAATTCAATGGAAAGTGTTTTCCAAATAGAGATCCATTCTCTGAGTCTACCATGAAGCCCGTGTGTTTTTAGCACAGAGCAGTGTGAAGGTCACAGATGCCCTGAGGTCTGTCTGAAGACATACGTGTGCTGTATGTACATGCAATGAGCTTTGCTAAAATGGGGATTGATTAGGCCTAGATCTTGAACCTCACAAAACACAAGACATGTTAACATGATGTGCAAATTTGCCAATGTGTGACTAAAACACATCACTTATTAGATGATTTAAAGAGTGCTTGACTTCTTAAAATTATCAGAGTCCTTGTGCAATGGAGAGCAGGGATCTGTTCTCCATAATGAAGGCACTGAGATCCACTTCCAATGCATCTTCTTATGTGTATGTCTTCAAAAAGGAAGCTAAAACTGGACAGCAGCTGATCATCCTTTAAATGAACCACAATGTGTCCCAACTCCATTGTTCACCATCAGGACAAAGCTGTAACTTTTTATTTTCAATTTAAGAAAAAGAACAAAAAGAAACAGTCTCATTATCTCCTTAATTTGCACCCAGCCCCCCACCCCCTGCCACCCCCTCAAGAGAGACCTTTATTACGGGGCTAGGGGGAGATCCAAGGCAAAAAAGAAATGTCCCATTTTCTAAAGGCAAGGGCTGCTTGCTGAAGGCTTTTTCTGAGTCGGTCACTTAACTTCTATCTAAGCTCCATCTGCCACTGGTTGAGAGGAGCACGTGTTTGAACAGCAAATGTTACAGCTGTTTTGTTTTCATCCCCATGTCAGAGACTTCTGGTATAAACAATCAAGTAAAAAGAAAAAACATTAAGTTCTGAGTAAACTCATCTCCTCAGCAAATAGGCCTACGTCTGTATTTGTTAAGTAAGGTGGAACACATGCATGGGAGGGGAAACTGCAACATTATTATTTGATAGTTAATATGATTAAGATAAATTAGCAGTCTTTTTGACACATTAAGGAAGTTTGTACAAAAATCCAAATGCTTGTCACCCTGTTGTACTTAAAACCTCCTGATTTACTGTGAATCCCATAACAAATAAAGCGCTCTCAATTTCTTCATGCCTTTTTGGTCCAGCGCAGGGGGATACAGGAAACACATGTTTAGCAATCTCCATCCTCTGTCCACTGGAGCAACAGCTTGAGGCACATTTTAATTGCAGAACCTCTACAAACAAAATCCACCCTGCTGGCTGCCCGCATTACATTTAAGTTCAGCCATCCCTAACAGCAGAGACAACATCCCGTGCCCAAGTGCCCAGGGTGCCCATCACTCTGCAGAGCGTGGCAATCACAGTGCCTGGCCCTGGCAGCTGCTTTACGATGCTAAATCTCCCTGAGTGGAGTCTGGCACACTCGGGAGGGAGAGTGAAGAAAAAATGTGGGAGGAGATGTGTTTGAACAACGGAAACCCTAAGGCTTTCAAAAAGCACCAAAAATAACTAAACCCGAGAAAGACAGGAAAGCATTCACACTCCAAAGGTGACCAGTTTCCTCCCCCCACCCCCATTTAGGCGGCTCAACCACCGAAACTTCATTCTCCACCAATTGATAATCTGTCCACAAGCACAAGTCACTATTAGCTGGCATTTGTTTTTACAGTGGGTCTTGCCTGCCTACAATTGTACATGAGTCAAATTCAATCGCATCGAGTTTTCCAGTAATCTCCAGTCAAATTTCCAATGACTGTGTTGCTAAAAATGCATCAAATCATGCAAATGTTCGAAGGAGAGCTACAGTGATCCTGCTAGGAGTCAAAAGAAATTGGAGGTTTTAGGGGGAAATACAACAACGCAAGCACAAGGCCACAAGAACAATCAAACTTACATTTGGCGAAACATAACAATGTTGTCACCCTTACAACTAGGGATGTTTTTTGTGTTTTTGTTTTGTGTTAAAAATAGAAGGAATTATCCTCCATAAAGGGAGAAGAAAGAACGATTAGCACATAGGAGGTTAGTCAATTAGTCTTTATTCCTTTCGCTGACATTCCCTCTGGAGATAATGAAAGCCTTTCCACATTTTATAGTGATATTTATAATATCTTTTGTCTCAGCGTGAACACTGAATTCTAAAGTAATAGCTGTTCTCTTCCCATCAGACCTCAATCTGCTATTTAATGCACAACCTGTCTTTTTCTGAGGGAAAATGCACATTCTAGGCTACGAGTCATAAATAAGAGTATACCTTTATTTATTTTTCATCGTGTCCTGAAACATCTCAGTTTCCTCTGCTTGTCTTAGCATCCGCACGATTCTTAAAGCAGTCATCTACATGAATTGCAGTCACAGGGAGACTCAAGCAAGGATTTTGTTTATATTCTTCAACTCCTGCAGTACTTAATAAGTCAGTCAGTCCTGCCAGAGGATATATTATGAAGATTTGAAAAGGTTGAATTTAATTTCCCTAAAGATGTTGACCATTGGGTCCAGAGAGACAACATGGTCTCTTAGTTTCACTTAGTGTACAGCATCAGCATCATAAACATCATAAGTTACTTCTATTATTTATATTAATAAGTTTAAACATTTGATGATGCATCTGACTACTGCTGCCCTTGCATTGCTATATTGTGCAACTTGCTGTAAACAACTGCAGACTTTACATATTTCAGCCGAGATTCTCCGCGCTTCCAGTTCTCTGAACACAATCAACCATCATTATGATTCGTCTGCCAATTAACTACAGGAGACAGCCTAAACAGCAGTAACTGCTATCTTTAAGTGTGCTTCTCTAATTCTTGGTCCACTGATGACAGAAAGACAATCATTTCCACTTTCTTCTTTGTCTGATGATACAGTAACCATTCAAGAAAGCTCTATGATTATTCTCTTAATTTGGACGATACAAAACCGCCAAACTGGATCAACGCCTAGCCTCACCACGCCAGCTCTTGGGATGCTAGCATACTCTTCTGTAGCGTACTCCCACAACGCATTAGGACTGAACTGAGCTGAAGCTTGTCTTGTAGATGAAACTTGAACACTGTCTGATATGGCCGACCATTGCCAGACAGTATCGGGAGGATAGCGTTTTCACAAAGGCTGATCTGGACCCGATAAGATTCAGCGTGACACCACAAAAGGAGACTGACACAGTTGTGTACAGATTACTCTGTGTTCTCAAATGTCGTAGGTGAAATGATAAAAAGACTGTCAAATACATCACCAATCCAATGCATTTATGTATTCAACGTAATTTCATTTCATTGTGCAGTGGAATTGGCAGTTGAAACAGTATGTAGTTTTAATCCACCTACAAATATAGTACAATAAAAAAATACAACATATCAATGGGAAAAGAGAAAAGGAAAAGTGGGAGTGTCTATATAAACCACACGTTGCTGTTCTCCCACTGTGTAATCATGGGTGTGTCGCGCTAATCTCTGGCTTTAACCCAAGGCGCAAAAAAAAAAAACACGCTGCCTACTTCCAAGGATTTATCTCATTTTAAATAAGTATTAAACGGTAAAGTGAATTATCAACATTTCAATTTGCTGGCCAATTCTAGCTCTGAAAAGATTAGAGTGCCCCCCCACTCCCCCATCCAGAAATACTAATTTAGTCAGTCAATTCAATGACGGGCTTCACAGTCAGACTGTTTGTCTCTTCTCATTTAAGCTGTCTGTCATGGAGTGAGCAGATTGCTATTAGTGTTATTTCATAAACCTAAATTACAGGGAGAGACAGTGACATTAAAAAAAGGTTAAAATGAACAAGAAAAAAATATCTGTGCAATGTTAATGTTTTAATTCTTAGATCTGTATTGGAGCTGCATAACAAATAGCTGCTGGCCAGCCAGGATTCATTTAGTGTTTTCTTTCTTTTAAACACACACTTCTATTAATACTAGGGACCAAGAAAATATATTGTCACTCATCATTCTTATCCACATGTATGGAAATAGGTAATTTCAGACTCCAGTGGAAGATGCATACACAGCACTATGGTATTGGAGCTCAACATGATTCATTTTTACCATTATATTACAAAATATATCTTGTGGCCTCCAAATTTAGTCAGATACCACAATTAGCAATTAAAGCAGCTTATTCGTAATTTCTCTCTCCGTCATGATCTCATCACCGAATCCCAAACAGCTGGATGACAGTAGGGCACAGCTCAAAGTCAGGTTCAGACAACCACATATTTACTGAAAGGTGTCCGTGATGCAAGAAAGTGTGGGAGAGCTGTTAAATTTCTGGAGCCGACCACAATGGGGAGCACGGTTTCTTGTTTCTGAGCCGTATAACTTTAAATCAGCATGTTATTCTCTTCTCCTTACCCAAACCATTTAATTTGAGCTTTCTCTGTGGTCCCCCTCTCTCGGACATCTTCTCCATCTCCACTGGACAAATGTATTTTCTACAACAAAAGCCATAGCATGAGAATTGCAGTTTGGATTTGATAATAGTTTATTTGTGAAAATAAATGGAGGGACCGTTTGTTGTGAGGAAGCAGCAATCAGTCGCTGCCATCCAAAGCCAGCATTCTGTCACATGGATAGGAACGGTCCCAACCCAAATACAGGAGATCATCTGTCTCCTGTTGAATTTAACTTACCAAATCCCCCTCCCCCCTGTGCCTCAGAGTTCAACTAAACCTTCTGTCAAATAATCAGCCACAGCAAATCTGAAGCAAGGATGAAGAGATGGAAGTGCTCTGTTTGTCGAAACATTAGTGTAAACAGGGGGTTCGTTGACTCTAGCTTGAGGTTTTCTGATCAACAAAGCCCTGCCAGGGCTATGACAAGCATTGCCGTGCATATCTCCTTGTGATCTGTGCATCTCGATCTTGATCACATTATTAGTGTAAGCCTGTTGTTACAGATCTGCCGCCTGGATGGGATTGTCAACTGCGCTCCAGGACAGAAGGCCATGCCCAAGAGTAGGGGGACAGAAGGGGAGTGGCAGGGGGTGGGGTGAGAAAGGGGCACTGCGGATTCGAAGAGGATCTCTGTGGCACGGCACTCCAGCTGGAGGGATAAGCCCATCAGAACGAATCCCACGGTGCGGCGGTCCCTCTCCTCCCAAACTGGCAGAGGAACACACACACACACACACACACACAATGATTTGGATTAGCATGATAGGCAGAGTTTGTATGCATCTGTGTGTGTGTGTCTCTCAGAGTCGGTTCTATTATTTATTTATTTGTTTTTTGGACAATGAAGCCAACATACCCAAATGTTACTTAATGTTGCCAATGGAGAGCGCTGGATCCAAATCCAAAACCATTAGATAACAATGTGTTAAAGGCCTGCTGAAGACCTCCTGTCCGACCGCTTGCCTGTATTTGAGAGTGAAGTCTACAAGATGGCTTGTTCTTCCCCTGCACACCAGCACTCTGCCCGGTGAGTGATTCAAACACACTGCCTCCCACTTCTCAGCCCAGCACTCGAATCAACGAGCGCCATACTGTGCATCTCAGCGCATTTCACACTCACTGAATGCACTTCGTTTTGTCTGTCAGATAAACAAACCTATCTTTCAGCTAGGCCACCTTCATCACATGCAGTATCAGCACTAACCTTGAGCTCAGATCATGCCCTGCACACAGTTATAGCACTAATTTTTCACCCCCCAGAGTACGCTGGCTCTTCGTTTCCCAGTTTCCCGTCCCCAAGATGGAAAAAGCCTGTGCTGAACAGCAGCCATCACCGACAAACTATTTCCCACTCACATGCTGGGCCAGCAACGGCTCGCTCATCATGTAAAAATCAATTAGACACCAATCCAATTAATCTAGCAAGCCTCTCCATCCGCCGCTGTCTGCGTAATGTTTTCTGTAAACAAAACTGACAAAAGTGACAGGGTGCTGTCTCAGCAGCGGTTAAGGAGATGTGGTACCAGAGTTAAAGTGAGGTGCACTGCAGAGGATGACCTTCTTAAGGACACAGAAAGCTATACTGTACTGTTTCTCATTTTCTTTTGCAATACAGTTGCTCATAAAGTACTTTGTTTCATATGTCAGCTTAATTTCATAATTTCTCTTTTTTCTATGTACATCAAGTAGGATCTTGTTCAATTAATGCACGTCTGCCAAGAAGTTTTTCCAACACCTTAATTCTATATTTGCTGGGAACAATGTCTCAACGACATTATCGTTTAATCTCCCAGATTTAAAAGCACGTATTAACCATTACCTTTCTTCTTTGCCTTCTTTTGTCTTGCTTTAGTCATACATCTCTGGGTTTTATGGTAATACTTTTGCCTGTTTACCTTGGATTACAATTGCAAATATCTGCACCGAACACCCCTAACCGATTTTAATGGAGTTGCTGAAGATAGGCACATTCCACCAGAGGAATGAGTCAAGCTCAGCTCAATCTTGCAAAAGGGCTTTGGTAAACACCTTCTGCAAAAGGCCAACTTTCATCAATAACAAAAAGGCTTTTGAAAGGGCACCAAAGCGGACATACTGTAGCCATTTGTCACATCTCGTGCCTCTAACTACACCCAAACACATGGTCCTCACAGGGGCAGTCGGCTTCCATCAGTCTCAGCTACACAATGTATATTAATATGATTCATTGCAGGGGAAGCCAAGGCAGGGAGATACGCCAACTAACCCCTGTGACCTCCCTCCTATATGTCACGGCCAGCTCGTAAATTGCCCCGCTCTTTCATTCCTTACTTAATGGGTCACTCTGTAACCATGCTACACTTCGAGCTGTACAAGGTTGTAGACAATGAAAGGCAATTCATTCCAGAATATCCCCAGGATCGTCTTTATTGGGAGCATCTCAACATGTGGAGAAAACATCATTATTATCCTTGTTAATGGATTTTAGTTTGAAAAAATCCAATACTTTTTATTGATATTCCAGATTATGTTAAATACCAACAGTCACTGTAAAACTCATGCTATCATTGTTGAGGTGATGCTGTTCTCCAACACCCAAGATTCACTCTGTTCATTATTTAGCAAAGTTTACAGTCACAAAAAGAAATTGAATGCTTTTTGTTAATTGCATGTGTTGTTTGTAATTACTTCTTATATAGACACATCTCATGAAGTCAGATTCCTTCTTCACAACCAGAAAGGGGCAATTTCTTCAGAGCTGCTTTCTCTTCAGAAGTGAGAGCACAATAATGATGGCGCGGAGTGCAAACATGACAAAGTTTTTCAGTCATACTCGGAGACAAAGAATATTATGGAAAGTGAGCTATTAGTAAATGTAAAAAGGGGAATTACAAAGTATAGAGTATCATTTATGAGACATAGAAGAGTAAAGCAGCAAAATACATCAATGATAGCCAAGCTTTTAAGCACTATTAACAAAGTTACTGTCAGAGAGTCATTAACTTTGCTCAGAAAATTACCTAAAATTGATGTGCTCCCGGGGGGCATTGATCCTGCGGAGCTCAACTGCCTCAAAGTTTTCAAGATTCCTCTTCCAATTGATGCTTTTAAACCGTCCCCTTGAGAGGAGTAGCAATGTAGAAAATAAGACTAGGCTGCTGACGATATGCTAATGTGAGTAGGCCAGGAGAAAATGCTGTCTTTAGACACTAAAAAGATTTAAAAGGAAGATTAATGTTGGGGGGGGGGGTGAGGGCTAGAAAGTAATCTTCACCTCAATGCTTCAAGAACATTGTCAAAATGGACCATGTTTTGCAAAATAGCTTCTAAAATGAGAGGTAGTCAGAGCTAAATGTATACAATATGCACAGATTAAAGTAATAGAGTCATTAACAGCATGGAGGTAGTAAATCGCCTCTTAAGAAGGGGTCAGGAGCCTTTCATGAAACTCTATATTAATAGCACACCATAAACTGCAACAGGATTCAGGGGAAAATCCGTTTAAATGCACTTTATCCTTGTAATTCCACTCTTTCCTTCTAATACTACCTCTAACATACATGCTCGTACGATATCCGACTCCCAGCTGCATTAAAAACACATTTAAAGACCCTTTTAACAAGACTCAACCCCATTACAGCAGACAGAACACCTTGCTCCTGAAGAAGACATTAGAAGCACTTCTCTCCCCCCAGAAAGGAAAAGTCCACAATAGCCACGTAATTTCATCAGAGGTGATAAAACACAACAGAATCAAGTCTCCAGCTTGTTACTTAGTTCAATATCCAGCTATGTAAGGCAATAACACTGTAGGGGGATGGCTACATTAGTCACACAAGACTTCAAGATCTACCGCTTGGCAGATGCTGAACTCCGCCATTCAATAGTTACAGTATAGCACAGTACCTCTCAGAGCAGGCCAAGGCAATCGGAAGTGAAAATGCCCTGGAAGGCACAGACATCAGTACAGAACAAAAGTGCAGCTCCACAAATCCACATTTATGACTTTGTTATTACACACATGGATACAAACGTTTGCAGTTTGGAAGTAAAACTTGTATGTGATTAAAATGTACGTGTCCCAAAATTGCCTGGAGAGAAGTTCCAATTATATAAGACAATTAATTGGTTGGTTGGTTGAGTAAAAGATTGGGAAAAGAAAAGAATGATAAGCTATTGCCCATAAGTAAGGCGTAAGATAAGGAGGAGAAACAGATTACAGATACGATAAACACCCAGTACAAGATGTTTTTATGCGGCGTGTTTTTGTTTCTTATGTAAATCATGAATCGGAGACGCTTGGCAGAAAGGTTACCCCATCATGTAAAGTTGTGCGGTTTTTTTTAAGTGTCACTGCAGTGTATCGGCTCACAACAGGCCGTGCTGCACCTGACTTAGTTGGCAATGAAAAGGTCAACATTAGTTCAGAGAAAGCGATCCTACCAGGAACACACATTCACGGTTTCCTGCCTGTCCGGTGTGAAACATTTACAGGATGAAATCTTGGACTGGGATGGAAAAAAAAAGAGTCTTCCTGTAAGAGTCCAAAAGCATTGCAGCAAAGTCACTGACTCACATGAGCAATGAGACACACATTAAATCCATATTCCATCTCCAATTATTGGCACGTGACATTTTACTGTACCTACATTTCAAGTAAGGGGATCTGAAACGTAAGCTCACTTCATATAAGGATGTGCACTATTTCACTTCCAAATGCAAGCGCACACTGTGGCCAAAGGCTTTGCTCAGAGGTCCTCTACCTGTCAATGAGACTTAGTATCTGTGGCATATGGGGAGCCTTCACCATTCTGGTCAGTGCCGGATTACAAAGCATATATAATCGCAGCTTCGTATGCAAAGAGTTTGTGTCTGCATCACAAAGCAATTTCCAGTTCAAAGTAAGTTTAAACTGACATGGTGTGTGTGTGTGAAATTGTTCTCCTCCCCTGAAGACTAGATTTTTAGGAAAGTCACGGTGACCTACAGTACGTTAATAAAAGCCTTGGGATTAATCTGTTGCATATAGAACTGGGTGTTATTCGGTGTTTGTTGAAGGCTGAATAGGATCTGCTGCTGCACATTTAAACTCTGCAACTGTGATCAAAAATATAACTGGCTGGAGTAACACAAAGCAACACACTGTATACATTCATGTGTCATACCAGGAAAATAGTGGGTGGCATCTTCGTTGGCATTACTCGTTGTCTAAGTTTAGTAAGCCCAAATAAAACCCAGCAGACATTACATAGATGTCATTTTGTCTTTCTTCTGTTCCTTGTTTTCATAATTCTCCTGTGGTCACTGTTCTTATGGTGAGACACCTATATATAGCAAAGAGGATCTCACCTATTTAAAGATAATTCAATTTTTTTTCCAATGGCATTAGGAACTTGTGTCTAGCCGTCAAGGGTGCTGTGTACGGCAAATGAAAGAAGGCAGTTTCCGCAGGGCACTACAGCACACAGCCTTTCTCCTGGGAACGGAGGCTGCACTACTGTACTCATCCAAACTAGCATAACATCTTGTCTAATGTTATTAAAGACTATGTTACAAATCTGGTGCAGAAAACTGCTCTTCGCATGCATTCATGATGAGCTACTGCCACTTGGATTTGCAGATTGTTCTTGTGTCATTCCAGCAGGCTGTCAATCACCTTGATGGAGTCTGAGAATGGTAGGATTAGATGCTGTTATTAAAAATTAACATTATTACTTCTGGTTTGATGCTGAGGAAAAACAAATGAGAAATAATCCTTATGTAAGTACCTACGATAGTCAAATCTACCATTACAAGATTAAAATGATAAAACAATATATATAGGCTTACACTTTTTTTTTTAATTGGACTCTCTGAATCCAAGCAACAGAATGGTACCTGTTGTACTGCGAGAATGAAAGCATTGGGGATTCTTCAATCTCAGCTTTCAACAGGGCAGCACTGTCCGAGAGCATTAAAATCATCTTCCAACTAAATGTAATCACCAAAGTCCCTTCAAACATCTTCCTCCGCTCGGCATCGTGGAATTCTGAGCAGATGAAAAGCGCAGGATTTTTGTATGCAGCCGACATTCTCCTCATATTAAGCTTGATCAAAGACAAATCTGCGTGTACAGATTTCTAGTGTGCGAGGAGATTAAAATTAGCATCTGTTAAAAAAAAAAAGGCAGTTGATCTTTTTTTAATACAAGGAGCCATCTGGGACTCAGAAAAAGTGATCCATGACAAGTCAGGTCTCTCTCGCCACTGGCGAGTGTGGTTAGCTAACTTCACCGACACCCTCAGACCTCACACTCACTCACGGCAGGGTTTCAAGCACTGCGACGTTTCATTAACTCAACCTTACAGTACAGGACTGCAGTAAATGGCTCCCTCCACTTTTTATGATTCAGTTCCCCGGCAATCAAAAGGCAATGAATAAATACAAGCTGATTTAATGTTGTTTGGGGCATCAAATCTACTGAAATTATAGGCCTTGTAAAAAGACGAAACCTATCGAACAAGCAAAACACAGGCCTTAAAACCCAGGCACTCCAGATAAAGAAATCAGAGCAAATCACAGGGCACAGGAAAATATGCCGTGTCAAGCTCTCAGCCGAGGTATAAAGAACGAATGAACATTCATTTCCCGATCACTGCCAATACGGATCACATGGCACTTCACCGTAATAATGAGCCATCGGAACCAACACCCAGATACTAAACGACTAATCATCCCTGAAGCTGAACACGGTCTATTAGGCTTGACAAACTGAAAATTAAATCATAAGAATAAAAGGGGGTTAGGCAAGGTACAAGAGTGCTAGACAGTCCGGTTGTTGAGGAAAAGGGATTGTTACCAGGAGGTTTCCACTTCAAGCTCTTGCTCCGTTATTGACTCGATGTGTGTGGCCTGAGCATGTTACTTAACTTCCTTGTGCTCCATTCTTAGGATGAGACAAAACCTGAGACGAGGGCCTGTTGTAAATTACTGAACAGCAGATGTTGTTTTTAGCCCTTACGGTCACTTTAGAAAAAGGCTGCAATGATTATTATAACAAAACTGTAAACCGGAATCTTCGATTTTGGCCCTCTCTGTATAATTAATTGAGATGATTAATTGGATATTAATGCAGGGATCCTTGGTGACAAGGAGTTATGGCAAACCAAAAACTGTCTAAACAACAGCGTTCATTCAACAAAATATATATATCAAGAGGCAGGGCTGCAAAAGAAGGAACTCACGTCAGGGACCACGAGGGGAAAGTATTGGGATTAGAAAGTTTGACCTGCTCTCTCTGCCCCTCTGTCCCTAACTGATCCTCGGCCCCAGAATTATTTTCCTGTACTGCCATAAATCAGAAGTCCTTATCTTGTATTTTATGATGTGTGCTCTGTGTCACTCTCTGCTGTCATTTCACCAACTACAGATATCTGCCAAGGTATCCTAATTACCCCGGCAGCGACAGGTGATTGGACAGGTTCCTCCCAACATTTTGCTTTCTGCTTTCAGTTTCTTTTTGCCAAGGTATTTTTTACGGGAAGGGTCGAAGTCAACAGGATACATAAACTATCGAAATCAGAGAGCCAAACGCTGCTCATGCAAAAGTGAGCTACAACAAGTGTGCAGTGCAATAACAGGAAAGTGCTGCTTTAATGTTCAAACCTCCCCCTTGACCCCTGAGCTACAGTTGAAGCTCATACTGTATTTCATCACTTATAAAAAACAGAAAATTATAAGAAACAAAGGAAGTCGATGAATAGGACTTTGTCAATGAAACGCGGTGTATTTCACACAGTCACAAGCTCTTTGTCTGGGCTCCGTTCTGCTTATTTTAGCTATTGTACTAGGGAAATCTTGCCCTGTATCACCATTCCCCTTGGTGGCCACCTTCCTTCCCCCCAGCCTGGAGCAGGGACACTGGCTGACCGGTACCCACAGATGGCGTGTGACGTCCGCCCCTGACTCGGCACCGTGAGAACCATATACTATACCGGCAGCACCGTGGCCACTGGGCTTTCCATACAGCGCAATTTAATACTCCTGCCTTCCTTCCTCCACGAATCAAAGACACCCAGAACAATTCCAAACCTTTCTTAGCATCCTAATGAGACTTATTTTCTCTCTCTCTCATTCTTTCTTGCTTTTCTCTCTTTGTGCCTTTGTTTCTTTTTGCCTGCTCCGGATGCTGTCTTTCAACGAGGTTTGTGTGTACCCCCACTGGCTCCCCGCCTCCCTCTCTCCTGCAGTCAGCGGGCCGGCAGACCAGAGTAAACAAGGCTCTTACTTTGTCGCTCAGCACAATCCTCTCAGATCGGGCCCGAGCACGGACTGCGCCTCTCGCTGCGACGGCAGAGGCAGAGGTCAACTGTGACTTGAGAAGGCTTGAGGAGGGAAAGTTACACAAACCCCACTGAAGTTCAATAAACATCTAACGAACGGTTGTGAAGGCGGCGCTGGTTTTCCAGTGCTTAGCGGTGGGAGGCTGTCCCCGCGAGCCGCACGCACCTGAGTTCATGCGGTCTGATTAAACCATACACACACCACCACTCCTATTGATGAAACATAGTGTAATATCTGTTAATGCATAAGCTCACCGCAAATCAATTGACACCCTGGGATGAATTATCAAGGCTTTTGCATATTAGCGAAATCCGCATTGCATGTGGTAAAGGGGAGTGAAAAAAGCTACTAGCATTACACTTTGAGTAAAAAAAAACCCAGAGGTGGTCAACATCATTAAAAAAAATACAATCATGAAAATGAATTAATACATTACACTTTTAAAGATCTACCATTCTGATATAAGGCAAATCCCATCCTACACCACCCTCCTGTCAGGTGATGCGACCGAGGTGATTCAAACCCCCAGCAGACCACACTTCGTTAGATGTGTTAAGACCTGCCTATTGAGCCTGGCATTCATTTGCGGTTTCAATTATGCGATTTCTTGATACAGTAGTGCTGCGGCAAATAAAGGCAAGGTGTTCTTTATCCTTTATTTCTATGGCCAGGGGGGCGTGTGCCGTTTGTGCTGTGAAAAGAAAGCAGCCTTTTTTTGTCCAGCACACAGCAGGTGCGCGCCTCACACCTCTCCGTGCACCAACCATTGCACCTCTCTGCCGGGTTGCACCGCGCCGTTTGAATAGGCTCACAATGGCCCACGTGGGAGCCATTGTAGGGCCAGACGGTTCAGCGCTAAATGAACTGACAGGTGAGCGAGAACAAACACATCCAGGCTGCGCTGTTACATGCTGGCCTGTTCGCTAGCTCCCCACCCACCCTTCTCTCCCTTTCCACTTCTCCTCCGCCCTTCCAAATAAACAGCAGCTCGTGAACGAGGAGGGACACCGCAATACTTTACACTCTCCTAATTCTCAGCTGCACTGGGATTTGTTCCGATTTAACACACACAGGGTTTTTTCATGCTCTGTGTTTACCCATTTTTTCCCACCATTAAAACTTCTCAGCTTCACTGAAAGTATGGATTCTATATATCCAGGCTAAGAGGAAAAAAAACAAAACCAAAAAATAACAGGCATGCATGAAACAAATCCGCAACGGGAATTTTCTCTCTCCCCTGAACAATAGCCGATATCGAATAGCTGATGTTCCTCCGTCGACTGTTTGTCATTCGATGTAAATCTTTCGCAGAAATTGTTCACAGGGTATTGTTCTGCCGACGCTACAGTGGCCACTGAAGAATTGGCCGTTCTTACACTGTCAATGAATTTGTGTCCTTGTGGTATACAATAATTAATTAAAATAAAAACTATAAAGGTTCTGCTGTACTCCGAGGGAAAGAAACCACTGAAATCTCAGTGTTGTGTGTGTTAAACAAGCTTGGCTGCTCCCAATTACAGGCAAAGGGAAAGAAAGGAGAAACAAACATGAACATCTCAATTTGTCACAGCCCACAGCAGTGTATATTTCTAAACATGGAGTAATTATATAGATTTGTGTATAGATTTATATATTTTTAGAGCAAGCTGTAAGTCTTGTGAATTTGGTAAGCTATGCCACGGTGTAGCTAAATGCTACAATCTATGCTACTGACTAAAGTACTACAACACAACTTCCTTTAACAAGTGATTTATTTAATTAAAGTCCACATTAAATTCTCCAGGTATTGCTAAGTGATATCATATCTACAACCTAAGTGTTGTATATGGTGCAGGTAAACACATATTCTGACTGATTCATTACTTATTGCAAGCGCAGACCTGCTTTCCGCCCACCCCCCTTCTCCTCTCCTGAACACTAACCTCAGCACAGTCATGTTTAATCAACATCGTCTCGGACAACACAAGGATTTGCATTCGTCAGTTGGAAGATGCCAATCTGTCACACATCAGGTAAGTGTCTAAGGCACTATAATCACAAGACCTTTTACCACAAACGGTACACAAAGAATGAAATAAAATAAAAAAACACCTATATTGTTGTCCTGTGATTCATACATCAAACTGCTGTTTTGAATATTTATTAATCTGAGTAATTCATTCAGGGTAAAGATATCTTGTCTGATAACACTGTTTCTGTTTCCCCGCAAAAGAAAAAAAAGAAAAGCTTTTGAAGCAAAGGAAAACACCACCATCATGCATCTGAAAACTTTCAACGTGATTATTATAAATGACATTTACAGACTTGTGTACCCTACATGATACATACTTTAGGTACACTCTCAATTCAATTACTCATAAGTACAGTTGATTCAATCTTTACTATGACAAACAACATTTTAAAATAGACTGTAAGCCATTAGAGGTTAGCTTATATCAAGGAGTTTCGTTAGAAGAACCTGCACTTTGCTGATGGAAGTTATGGTTTGCTTAAGATTATAATTATCATACCAAACCACACTAGTATAATACAAAAAAATATTATTTGTGAGCATTTGTGGTTGTATATACATTTCTATACTGAGAAATTCCCTTAAAAAATACAAAGCATACTGGCCAACACTGAGATTGGCACCCAGCGCACGGCAGTCTCCTCTTTTCCCATTTTATGCCCCAATCAACACCTTTAACTACATGCTATAGGCAAAACCTGGTTAATAGTCATGAGCGATTCCTACAGAACTCCCCCCAGAACAGTGAAGCTCAACTTTGAAAATGACAAGGTTACATTTCACCCTCAGATGGGCTCGCTGGGGAGCTGTAATTTCGTGAAATATGTGACATTCCTTTCAGGCAGCAAATTCTAGAGCGCACACAGGTCCAACACAAACATTATATATATATATATATATATATATATATATATATATATATATATATATATTCATATGTATCCATCTGACAATCCCATTTTCATTTCTCCTTTCTATGAACTCTGAAGGATGTACATTGCTGTGCTGTGCGGGCCAACACAAAGAGTGAGAGAATAAAGGGAAAACAAGAGCAGAGGCGGGGGGGGCGATTGCATTTACACAAAAAGGTTGATTCTGTAGCAGCCGTTTGTTCCAAAGAGCATCCTAAAGCAGGGAGGCTAAGTAACGCACAAGGACAGAATCCTCCAGGCAAGTAAAGGAGGTCATCCTTGAAGAGGGTTTAAAATCTGAGCTGAAGCAAATGGCACCTTCTTGATTTCAGTTTGGGCTTAAATTACAAACAAACAACAAAAATCTAGATCTCAATCTAGAATCTCAACATGCTGCTTTTACAGCTACAGGTCAAACAGCGTGTCACTTAACAGAAGTGATTACTGGCCTATTAGAGATTGAAGACGAATATGCTATGGAACCTAAAGGATTTTGCCCCCCAGGTTCAGATTCACTAAATTCGTGAAGTGCTCTATAAAGACGTGTCTGATATTCCCTATCCATACGTCTAACCTTTTCTTCCGTTTTCCAAGTTTCTTTTCTTCTCTCTGGGATCGTATGTGTTCCTCTGTCTTAACCTCTGGTTTCCAGCTCCTTTCATTTATTTCATCATGCTTTAGTTCAATTTGTTATGGTCCGTGTTGCAGAAACGGTTTATCAGGGTGTGTGTGTGAATATAATAGTGTGAGGTTTTCAATGCTTGTCTGAGGCATTTTTTGTTTGTTATCTTTCCCAGGAATGAATTTGGAGTCTTATCTGCAGCTTTTCTCAGCTGAAGGTAGAATATTTGTGCAAAAACTGTTCCCTCCTGGCAGCAAAGGCAGCTATCTTTGAAGATAAGGGTACGGCTGACTTGAAAACTGTTGCAAAAAGGACAGTTGGAATGCAGGTAGGTACTTGTTATTGTACCTGCATTAAACCCGCAAATTCATCTACAAGTACAATCGGACTCTTGGCAACAACTTAAACCAGTGAACCATACGAAGGCAGGGTGGGATTCATAAACAAGCTGTAGCTGAACTAGAACTGTATTTGTGTCATACAACCGTATCCATTACACATAAATAAAGACAAGCAGGACCTTTTGAAAATAAAGAAATGTAAACATAAACTTGACTTTGTGTTTTCTGCTCCCTGTGCAATATTAAGAAAACGTGTTCGACAATTAACAATATGCTGCAATTGTATTGTAGTTCTGTGTGGTGTAATTCCAAATGTTTCTCTGCTAGACTATAAATAATAGTAAAAGTTTGAACTTTGGATGAGTCAACAGAGTGAAGAAAGTGTCCGATTCCCGTGGGTTCTCGGTGGCTGAAGACGACTACAGGAGGGCAGTGTGCAGCGATTCACCCATCTCTCCCTGCAGCCGCTGCCCCGGCGAGGAGACAAGGCCTCTCTTTTCCAGCGTGGTAACCATGGCAACGGTAGCAGACCAGGTGTCTGGGGGCACCAGGGGGCGCTGTGGCGCAGCGCTGGCACAGGACACGCAGGCATGTGGCACACCGGTGTCACCCGCCCTGCCACCCCCAGCAGCCGCCCCACCCCCCCCAGCCCGTGCTCGTCTGCTGCACACAGCTGCCCCTGTCTCTTTGTGCAGCCCCAGTCAGCGCCAGCGCTCTTTTGTTGCTCATTTATTGTTAACTTCCACGCTAAACAAAAGCACACATCCTCCCACAACATGAGCTAATTGATTATTGATGCTGCCTGTGTTAACTGACTTTAATTCCAACCAGAAAGTGTTAAATAATCAGGGAGAGAGGGAGGAAGTGTGTGTGTGTGTGTGTGTGTGTGTGTGTGGAGGGGGGGAGGGGCTACACACAGATTTTGAAAAGGGGTTGCATTAAGTGTACTTCAGTATAATATAGAGGGTTTTTCAATGTTTGTGAATTGTTCGTTTTCTTTGGGATTTTTCCCCCCCCAATTCTGGGTGAATGCAACATGTAGTCAAGTTGCCAGAGGTACACTGTGTGACTTGGCAGTCAGTGACAAGAGTCTGTTTTCCTATACCACACAAGAAGAACATTTTAAAACTAAAATGTGCATCCTTCTTGGAAAAAAAATAGATTTTTTCAATATACAGCAGGTCTCGAGCTGATAAACATTAACCATGAGCGGTACATTCAGTCCTTCAACCACAGGTTTGCAATTACAATTCTGTTCAATTCAGTGGTAGTAGAGAGATTTTTTTTTTTTTTTTTTTTTACAGGCCTAAAGATTGCGATTGGAAGTATCAGATAAAGAATAAATGACCCTGCAGCAGCACGAACCCTGATGGGAGATTGTAAAGCACTGTTGTGAGAGATTCACCACAGATCTATTGAGCTTGGCAGGTGGATTGAGACACAGAAGAATGCGTAGCAAGAATCCCGAGCCACAGAAACATGTCATGAAGGCATGCTATTAACATCTTAATAAAGCCTGCACTGGGCTGAGTGGGTTCAGAGATGAACTGCAGCAAATTTGTAGAAGCAAAGTAAGGCGAGCCCATCGGTTCTGCCAGGCGGTGCTTTCCAAAGGAACAGGGAAAAGCAGATGTATATTTTCTTTTAATTCTGCGTCGGTTTATTCATAGCTGCTGTATATTCCCTACGGGTTTTGATTTAGCGTTTTTGGAGCTGGATGGCATTCAAAAGGAAAAAAATAAAACATGGGTTTGTTACATTACCAGAGAGAGAGAGAGAGAGAGAGAATGTGTGCTGAGGTCTACTGTTCTACTGGCACAGACACCACATTAACCATTCCCCCTTTCCCGCTCTATAGACTTGCTGGAGCCGGCTGAAGACTTCCTTCTGTAAAACCATCCTTCACAAACTGGAAGGCGCTCTTGGGCCAGCTGAATGCCAACATCCTGACAGAGTGGGAAAATAAGTAATCAAACTGCTCTGCAATAATATATAGGCCCACGGAGAGACAGTATATTCCCATAAGGAAGACGTCATTCACAGCACCGGCAGTAGCCGGTCAAGTATCTCACGACTTCACAAATTCAGGCATATCCTATTGATCTATATTGTTTCACAGATGGAAACAGTTCATACTCAAAACAACTTCTACTGCCACTTACGATGAAAAAAAAAGTGTGAATTACCACCATACACTAAAATGCTATTCATTACTTGTCAGTTTTAATGGCAGTCCTATAACTTACGCGGTACAGTAACTTGCTATGATGTTGTTTACTGAAAGATGCTTTCAAATGACAAAAGCTTAACAGTGCAAGTTTACATAAGGTAATAAAAAGCATAGTAAATTATAACTGAGGGAGAGGACTACAGAAGCATGGCAACAGGTTCAACATTTAATTAAGTTTATTGTCTGTTCTGTTACATACATAAAAAAAACACAACAAATGCTTGTGAGATTATTGCATTTGTTTAGCAAACCAAGAAAAAGACTGAAAATAATTATTGGCACCGCATAGGTGTCACACATAAAGCAGCCGAGTTTGATGTAAACTTCATCTTAAATTTCTTGCCCTTAACCTTGTTCTAATTCCAAGCATTTAAACACCCACACCATCATTACTGAACATCTGGGCACTACCTTGCAAGTAGATATGCAGCCCGGCTCCATCCTCACAACTCTACCTGGATAATTGAAACTGAAAACCTCTTCCAATTAGTGTGTGCAAATGAGACATAACAAGGATGATTCTGACTGAAAACCTAATAATAAACAGGAGCTGAAAAGCAGGTAAATATTCACGGTCTATAATTTATTGCTTTGACTAGCTTAAGGGCAGGAGGTTAAAAAAACCCACATGTGGGCATGATTATTCAGATACAGGTATGCTAGAAAAACATCTTATTTGGTTCCTATTAAAACGCAGGAGAGTTCTGCTTTCCTTTGATACATTCCATTTAAAGTGCCCCAACTCATGTCACGGTCTTTAATCTGCAGTGAACTTCAAGTATGATCCTAACAGCAATGTTACTAAACCACCCACATGGCTCAGTAAATCAAATCTCCCTCATCTTCCAAGTTTAGTAACCCATCCAAGGCAGAACAGACGGAGAGCTCCACACAGACAGACAGACACGTGGCTCAGACAAACAGCCATCTCTGCTGCAACAGCTTGAGAGTCATTAAAAGCATTCAGGCAGAGAATCAAAACAGTATTGAGCAAAGAAAGAAAAAAATGAAGAACAAGGAAGGGGGTGGACTTGAACACTGAGGAAGTTTGGAGCGATACCTGCGAGGGATGAGTTGGCTCATACAGGGGGTCCTGTAAGGCACACTGCGAGGGGGTTCAGCACTGAAATGGAGCGACTGAATGGTTTTGTACCCTACACTCATTAAAAAATAGGTCAAGGATTCTGCCTGCATGCATAGCAACTTGTCAAAATCTCTCAGGCTAAGCTTGGCTGCTGTTCGGATGACAATTCTCTGAGGAACAGCAGGCGTAATGCAGTCAACGTTGGTGGGGACACATCATGAGGCATAACAATACACAAGCACCCCCAAACTCACCCCTCCATCCCGATCACTTGTATTGATAAAGTCCTGATGTTGGATATGATGCAGTGCATCATTTTCTATTATTTGAAACTGTATGACCACACAAGTAAGCAAACCCACTCCACTCCCAGGAAAAGAAGGTGCTAAGTTCCACGATGTAATTGTGGCGGGGGTTCAACAGGGGGCAGGCTTGTCCCGTCTGTGGCGGTGGCTCTGATAATGCCCCTGCGCGGGAACAAGGGGGCACTGTGCAGCTGCACTGGCGTCCCTCAGGAGGGCTCTTTACAGCAAGCTCATCTGGCCTTCTGGATTCATTGTCCAGCTGCTCTTATGGTCAAAACCAACAACAGCAAAACTAATTCTTAGGACAAAGAATCGCAGATGGGAGCTGGAGTAACTGACAAGGGAAAGATAATAAGAAAACAAAGATATGATAAACTCTGCTAAGTATTTAAGAATTTTAGATTTGCCTACTGTATGCCTATAAATGAAGATATAATCTGATATTGAGTATTCCCAGAACTCCTGTATTTATTATTATAAAGCCCATTCAGAGGGCAGAACAAGGTATACGGTTCTCTCTCTCTGACAACCACTCCAAACCTTCACCCTCCCCCCCAAAAATGACAAACAATGGAAAGTAAGTAAAAGCAAGTGAACAAGCCCCAGACCATAATACTTCTAAATTACCCAGCTGCAAACAGTTAATGTAATGAACTGACATAAGCAAATCAATAGATTAAGATCAAGGCACTGTAAGCTAAAGCCTTTTAAACCAGGGGCAACCAGCTGAATAGATGCCAGTCCAAACGGTTGACACGATATGACACAATCGGTACAAAGAGTAAGAAGGGCGAAGGGAGTCTGAAAGAGTTTAGCATGCAAACAATCTACCGGACCCCCCAAAAAGGACTTGGTGAACATAGTTGGATAATTTGATGCTTATAGTCTTTATTGCAGCAATTTCCCCCAGCTTTGTGCCATTAGCCCTATTGATTAAGCAGTCTGTGATGTTTAGATCCACAACTGCCCTGCCTGTCTGTGTCTTTCTTTCTTCTACAGAGAACCAAGTCTTTAAAGAAATACCTTTAAGTAGACTGGCAGGCTGATATTAAAATTTCAAGCTGGGACATATACTGTTTAAGTAAGCAGACAGCTGATTTGCATAAGCATGAAAGTACACCAAATGTACTACTAATCTTCATGTCTATCACTTCCTAACGGGGTTACTAAAAACCTAATAAATTATAAATAATTAAATAAAATAAAAAAGCTAATGATAATCAAGGTTGTTAAAATTGCTGTTTGCTTATAGTGTCTTTGTGGGGGGGGGGGGTTAGCATAAAAGAGCACTCACACAAAAACAGCATTCAAACGATTAATGTACTGCCCCTTTTAAGCACAGAAGTCAATCTGCGACACCAATAATCTGAAAGTCTACATGAAAGTGTATCAATTTATTAACTCTCTGGGGGATTACACAGAAGGTGAGAAAGCACACATTCTTACTATACCTTCAAAGAACAAGTCATAAAAAATGAATAAAAGTAAAGAAAACTCAATTCAAGATTAAAATTTAATCACTGCTTTGCTTTCGACTTGCTGGGTGATCGGTACAATATGGGCAAATATTTGCACAAAGCCTCGCCAAGAAAGAAAAAAAAAAAAAAAAGATGCGAGGCGTTATCGTTCAGTCTTAGAACTGCATCTCTCTTACAAAGGTGGTCTTCTGCCATATTCACAAACTGGCTTTACATGCTTGGTATGTCCAAAGATCATGTGCTTTGTATACACTAAAATAGAGTAAACTGACAGAACAAAAATACGTATTCTAAGCTGACCGGAAATATTTCTAACAGTATCAGGTATGAACAATAATGTTATCTGTACCAAACAATTCACAGGGAATTTCATGAATAAAACTTCCTTGCTTAGATCTCAAACACAATTATTACAAATTACAGAGCACAACAATGTTGCAAAAGCCTGGACTTCTCTTTTTGAAGACATCTCAAAGACGACAGTAAATTGTCATGGCTGAAGAGGACTACTACTTCTTTTGAAAGTTTTTTTTTTGTTAGAAAAGTAATTAAGCCAGTGGCGCATGATTTTCCTATCTTGTTACCCAGCAATTTGCACTCGCGTGTCAGTGCTCATAGGTCAAACTGCTGTTTAACTATGTGACAAGGTATTTAAATAATGATGTTCAGAGGTCATGCTTTATATAAGAAAAATAATCTTACTAAAAAGAAAGGGGTTTATTGCCTAAATTAGAAACTTAATATGCACTCCCCTATTCACAGCAGATGGAAGTTGTTTTAATGCAAATGCCAGGCAATTTTCTACTTAAACAGCATTTATTATCTATAGAGCTTGTGTCAGACCAGACTTACTGCCTAACCGCTCTATACAGGAAAATGAAGATTTGTGGGTACATCTGCTATTTCAGTGTCACCGACAGATGAACAGACCGTGGAAAAAAATGAGCTGAAATCCTGAATTATTTCCACTTGGCAACTATACATCACATTCAATTTCAAAGGCTATGGGGGACATCATCTCCTATTGCATCCCTGAGCAAAAGACAACGCCACTTAAGGTTGGCAAAATCACTGGGATTATATTAGGTGTGAGGTGTGGACTGAAAAATCATTAATTAACAATTAAAGTTTAATTAAAAACAGATATATGATGTGCCACTCTTCTGCACTAAAATAGGTTTATACTAGAAACAATGCTAAAGCCAAAAAATAAATACAATTTGACTATTTTCAATTCATGTTATGGATAAAGATCCCACTGAGTGTCTTATAATAATAATAATAATAATAATAATAATAATAATAATAATAATAATAATAATAATAATATGTAGAATTAGACATTTTGGGTAAACCACAAAAGCATGACTTTCCACTTCAGCAATTTTTAAGAATGGGCCCTAAAATAAGCTGATCTGAAAACTGTCCAAATCCTAAACTTCACGTCAAAAAACGTTGTAGGAGTTTTTGTTGCTGAAGCATCTTTAATCTATAAGCAAGTTCACAGTCAAGGTGAAATGAATGTATAACAATGTTTCGTTAGCATTGGCTGAGTCCTTATATTTAGCATAACGTAACTTTCCTGTTGACAAAACAGCATGCGATGTAACCAAGTCAGCCACTAAATAATTGAGTGAAATATTTCCTGGGCAAATTAGGAGTTGTTAATTCGGATAGACAGCCACTTCCATAAAGAACAATGCATGTGAACGCAGCGTTAGTGGGAGAGCAGCAGTATACGCGGGAGTGTGTGGATGCACTCACGATCCGTTTAAAATGCAAAACATAATGCATTATTTTTGTAATTTATAGACCACATATGGCTTGATCTGATATAACAGTACTATAAAGAACTTGTGGATCTAAAATGCTATTGAATGCACTCAACAGCTCAAAATCATGTTTGGTAACTGTATAAAACGGGGGGGGGGGGGATTCAATCAAATACAAAATAAAACATAATAACCATGCCCTAATACAAACGTGCATTGGTGGAATAATACAAAAATCACACAAATCCAAAAAAGAAACACTGACATGCAAAGTAAGCACATCACCTCCAAGATGCAACAATGTTGGCACATTCATAATCCCAGAGCATGCACCGTCTCTGCTGCACTGTTAAACATGCCACCCTGAGGGAAACAATGGACTAATAATGTCCAAGGGTCTGGTGTTAGTGATCGTAATACAGTAGCAGACTTTACACTAGCAGTTACACGTGTAGACAGGATCATCATATTGGATCTAATTCCTTCGCATCCGGACAGAAAACGCTTTGCCACTACAGTACAGGCACAGCAAATGGTTGTAAAATGCATGTCAGTACTGTACTACCGGCGTTTAAGAAACACGAAAGGATGTGTCCACTGGCACACACTACTCACCAGTCAAGCATCAGGACGGGCTCTTAAATGCGTGGTTTGCTTCTTCTTCCTAAAATACCTATTATCTAATGTAATCCAAACCGGTATGCTCCGATTCCCACTGGTGGAGAGAAGTCAGGGGTTAACGCACAGTATATCCCTGCAATTGCAAAGCCTAGGCTGGTTCATTCATTCCCATCCAACCCAGCCAACGCACGGTGCCGCTCGCTTGCCTGCCCTTTTGAAATGATGATGACTTACTAATGTTAGGATCTCAGCCTGTTCCTTCTCATCACTGGAGTCTGGATGGTGATTAGCAGGAGCCAGACAGGGAGGATTGACATTCCTTCAGTTCAGAAGACAGTCCGCTCTTATGTCGGATCGCTTGTGGATTGCCATCGTCCGATCGCCCTGGTTTGGGTCACAACACGCACACAGCCCGTCCGCACCGCACCGCACCGCACCGCACCGCACCGCACCGCGCCGCGCCGCTGGATGGAGGCTGGCACGCCGCACGCCGATCCCCGGGCAGCGCAGAGCCGCCGCTCGCCGCTCAAGCCACGCCCCCAGCTCGCTGCTTAGCATACGGGCTCATTTGCATGCGGCGGCATTAACCCTTTCGGGGGACCGGCGCTAGCGATTGCAGTCGTTTTACCCGCCGCCCCAGAGTTTCTTTCTTTCCCCCCCAACAAGGCACGCATCCAGATCCGTGCACCGCTAGGAAGCGAGTCTACCTCAGATACACTAGTTCAGACTCCTTTTTGAAAGTGTGACTGTTCCGCTGCCGCGTATGTATGTATGCATGGTTTACAGCAGGGCTTATACACTGGCTTTGCAGTACTGTGAAATCCCTGCGCCCTTTACAATAAGCATGAAGTGTTGCATGGGGACCTTGAATATACGGGTCCACGCAAAATACAGGCTATAGACACTGTCGGGCGTTTTACGTGTAGTATTAACCCGTTCTTGTGATTATACTGTTGTTTGTGCATATCTTGAGATGAAAGTAATCATATACTCACTATCAATCAGATTAAATAACTCCTCACGTGCTTGTGCTTCATCTTCCTTATATGTTTTCTGTTCTCCGATCAAGAACAACAAACAAACAAACAAACAAACAAACAACACGCGTAGACCCGGAGCATGCCCTGCTGCCATGTAGACCACAGCTGCGCTAGAAATGAATGATGCAGAAACCACTACACGCATAAATACTATAACACATGGATGCTTGTAGAGCCTGGGTCCGATTCTTGTTTTATTATTAGTACTATTAGTATAAATAGTAAGTGAGAATTGCTTAGTTTGGGGGCATGCAACAAGACGCAAAGATTGCATAAAAGTGCCATAAAACACTTGACTGAAAGTCACTTTACTAGCTATTAAAAAAATCATAGCTACAATCCTGTTCACTTAATCATTCCATTACTGTGCTCATTTTGTGCGGTAATTGTGTGCATAAATAACATGTGGCTGGAAAAACTGCGAGGTGAAAAAAAAATGAACCGTATTATAAACCGCCTTCCTTTAATTATACAGTGGATTAAAATGGGCTGAATTCCACCTAAACACTTCAACCCAATCTAGATAGAAAACAATCACATCAGATTTGAAAGGTTGCTGCAAAATATCATATAAAACACAAATATGTCGTATAAAAGGCTTGAATGAGCTGAAAATGAAATAAGTGATGGCCATCAAACAGGTATTAAATGACCTTGATGTTCACAGTGAAAGCATGCAGCAGCATTCTTTCAATACAATCTGAGATAAGTGTATTAAATTGTACAGCAATAATGAAAATATGTATAGGTAAAATGATCAATGAACAGGCGCTCTGATATTGCGAGGTTACGCGTTTACAGCAGCAGCGCCGAGCCGCCGCTCACTCTTAAAACCTATTAGCACACTGCCACCTATGGGGGAATTGTAGGAACTTCACTTTCATTTCCTCTAAATGTACTGTTCCAGCACTTACATGCCTTTTCTTTGTTGTTGTTACTCTTATTGACAATTATACACATTTATGTTCACAGCTTTCTGTGACATCTACCTATAAGCCTGACCCAGCTAACGTTGTAGCAATGTAACAGTGTAATCTATTTATTCATTGCTCAATATTGGAATACTCTAAATAAATATGCAACATTGCCCGCGAACTACACTAAATATGAAAAATCTTAATGAAACGTGGTTCATCCTGATCAAATATTACTTCTGATTCGACCTGCCTGCTGCCCGCGGGGTTTGCAATGATCGTCTCAGACACACCTGCGCTTCAATACAGCCCAGGCATCATGATAAATGATTGAGTTTTCTCTAATTTACTTTGTCTGCCTTACGGATCCAAAACATGAACACCTGTCATTGCACATACACATGCAGCCCGTGTTAGTTGTTCTGAAGTTGTGTAGTCGGTGTTAAATCAGATGACAAGACTTTGATGCAGCCATTATGCATGTGATACTGTGATTGGTATTAGATTGGTGTAAGTGGTGGTATTAGATGTGGCTGGCAGGTACGCAATTTATATAAATGGTGTGTTATTGTTGAAGAAATGTCTGATCTTGACTCTGCTTAATACCCTGCTTTTAGAGAAAACATTTATTTTAAGAAAATGACACTAAGCGTGAAAAAAATGCGAATGATACATTTTCTTTCCGTTTTTTTTTTATCACTGTGAATATGAACTATTTATACCCTTAAAAACATTGAAGAGCCAAAGCCAAATTTTAAACTTTGAAACTTAAAAGAGAAAGGCATTTAATTAATCCTTGCCAAACTGTTTTCACTACATACCAAATGCATTCAGGTTATAGGATCTGAGACATGGACAGGACAAGGGGCATGTATATTTTTGACTGGCACTCAAATGATTTCAGTGAAGTGGCAGTCAAACATTTACAAATACATTAAATTAAGTGGAATTACATATATTTCTAGGCCTGAATTCAAAGAACTCGGATGAACAAATCACATAATAAACATGTTTCAGATAAAGAGTTAGAATACATTTTTTTTTTTCCAGGAAAACAGAGAGACCTAGAAGATAAAAGATGGGAAGATGAAATAAACTTTGCAGGCTTGACATGGAAAAGAGAAGTTGTAGATTGAACCAGGAGGAAACATCAGGGTGAGGCCTTCATCCAGCAGTGGATCGATATGGGCTGCTGTTGATGATGATAATGATGATGATGATATTACAAAAAAATATATATATAGTACATTCAATTGTGTGTATATATATATATATATATATATATATATATATATATATATAGTACATTCAATTGTGTGTTTGTGTGTATATATATATATATATATATATATATATATATATATATATATATATATATAGTACATTCAATTGTGTGTTTGTGTGTATATATATATATATATATATATATATATATATATATATATATATATATATATATGCAGCATTAAGATCTGGGAAAGCCGTTTTGCACCATCTGGCAATTACTGACATCCTTGTGCACTTCACATTACGAGACCTGACCAGATGGTAACTGCTTCGGAGGATATCACTGCTGTTTATTTATTTTTTTCTCTTTCATCCAGTTTTCTTTGTCTCTTTCATTTAAAATGTCAAAACTGCATGCATTTGATGTACAAAGAATGTTTTCTTGCAATATTTAAGCTTGGCAAAATATATCAGAATACAAAATGTGTTTAGTCAATATAGTCAATATCAAGCTGATCTAACGTCATTTGAATTCAACCCAACTGACATTGGGGTTCCTTACTTGTTTTATGTAACCAACTTGTTACAGCAAGATAGGAACAACTGTCAGTTGATCATGCACAAATTGCAGGAATTGAGCACGATCTCGACTTCTTTGTTCTATTGTACTTAAGCACAGAATCGGATATTGTCGATGACAGATTTCAGAACATTCCATCGAGGAGTTAAAAATCCCGAGGGCCTCAACTAGACCAGTTAGATTGGAGGAACAATGAGCCACTTTACATTAATCTTTAAAAATACTTAACTGTGCTTTGTTTGGCTTTACATACCTTACTGTGCTCTAGTAATGATAATGCAATATAAACTTTGAAAGGGTCAAGTGCTCCCTGTCTTTCATAAAGTGAGAGGGGAATAATGCAGTTAAAAGTGTAGGAAACTATTAAACATGCCTCAGCACAATTCCCCAAACTCTGAATTTCATTTTGTTTTTATTTTATTTTCTTAACTGGAAAGGTTCCTGATTCCATTAGGGTGCCATTTGGTGATGTTGCATAAATGTCAATCAATCCACTCTGGCTCCCTAATTCGCCATTACCAGCTGGGCTGTTTTCCAAGACATCATTGTCTTAAATCCATGAGTTATTACAGATACATTAGGACTGTCAGCAAAGAAGACACCCCCCCTCCAACCCCCCCACCCCCACCATATTGCTTCCGTTCCTGGATTCTGTTATGTTATGCATAATGATTTTGTGTTAATTTTGTTTTATGTATAGTTTTTTCATTTCTTAACAACATTTGTCTCCCTGATGCAAAAGCAGTCCAGGCCAAGGCTATGCCTAATGATACGATAAATGTTTGCTTAGCCATTTCTTATTTTTCTCTGGCTTAGTGATTGCGCTCTTGCATATTATTTTACAAAATCCCAATTAAAAAACCCAATAATTGCTCTGCTATTGGAGTAAAATGAAAAATTGATTAATATAAAATGCAATATTAAATTAATATTAAAAAAATGCAAATGTATTATTATGCAGGTACCTGGGGCAAGGGTATGTGTACATATTGTCTGAAGTATAATATACAGAATATTAGAAGCAGAACAAATAGCGGCAACACACCATAAAATAGCTAGAAAGTAATATAATAGTTTGTTACCATGTTTGAATGGGACTTTACAGAGCCCCAGGGAAGAACAAACAGGAGCAACCACATTAAATTAGTTGGCAAACACATGATAAAATTGAATAAATACTTCTGAACTACTTGAGTTGAGGGTCCCCACCCTCGCCTGCTGGTTAAGAAGAATTCCACCAGCGCTGAATGAAAAAAGACAAACAAAGCTATTGAAAGGGTTTGTGAGTCATAACCCATTGAGAAGTTGAAGTTATGGAATCTGCAGGGGTGCAGCTCTCCGAGGGTTACTGGCCTAAGATATCTCTTAGGCTTGGAAATGTAAGGCATCTGCTCAAGAAGTGTAGGAGTCAAATGGAGCAGAAAGGAGTTAGTTCAAATGCCATGCTGTAGAAACCTGACCAACCAGACCCAAAGCCTTTGTTCACTTCCACAAATAGGCTTCACTGGAAAGCCCTTAAACTTGGCTTCATATTTGTTCAATTTTAATAGACTGAATAATATATACAATACATATGTTTGAGCGTGTGAGTATTATTGTGTATACTTATACAGGTTTGTATGTATGTGTGTGTGTGTGCAGGGGGAAAATTTAATTATAATACATTCTTTATAAAGGTATTAATATAACCTGCAGGAACAATTACACCTTGCAAAGCTCCCTGGCTCCAATTAAAATAAAACATTTGTATGAATTAATGAAGGTTGACAGGGATGTACTTTACTTATTAAAATAAATCATTTACTTTGGTTAGGTGGGACTAGAGTGCATTCTTCTGCAAACAGATTCCCCCAGATTTAAGGGGGGAAGCATTAGAGATAATGAATGATAGCGGAGGTAAAGGGGCTTGTTTATAAATCTGAAGATACTCACTATAATGCAGAAACATCCAGGCCCTTACTGGTGCTAACCCATACTGGGAGTGTCTGATAAAAAGCTGCTCTGCACTTGATGAGAGTGGATGAGAGGGTGGCTCGGTGTCTGTTTGGGCTGTGGGGAGACATCTCCAGCACCACTGTCTCCATTCAGCCCACTGCCCCGTTGCAAACAGGCAGCAAATGCTAATCGATTGCTCAATTAATCACGGGCACAGGTATTGCCAGCTTCCATTAAACATCTGGGCCGGAGTCCAGAGGCTCAGCGAAGCCGAGAAAACCCCCAGTGATGCCCAAACTGCTGGCGGCGCCACTAACTCAGCCAGATTCATTTTTTTCAGTAAGACTTCAGACTAACAAACCTAAATCACAATAACGTATTATCCTACAGTTCTGTCAGGTAAAGGAGAGTTACTAATTGAAGCATATGAAAAACTGATCATATCAAAGGAATTAGGCTACTCCTGTCCTCAAGTCTCTGTGTGTTTTTGTCCAAATCTGTCTTTAAATGCATGAAAAAACTAAAACAGCACATTTCTGTTAAACACTGGGATCACCCCGCCTGTTATTTCAAGGCTGTTATTTATTTTTAATCTTATCCAGGAAGGTAATTTGCATGAACAATACAAATGCAACAATAACAAAAACTAACAAACAGAAACAACAAAAAACATAAGATACTACAAGCATGAAGACAGTGTTGCAGAAAAAAAATATATTTGTATTTGTCCTGTAAAATTAAGAACCTTTCAGTCTTAAACATAGATCTAGGTTTAGAAGAGGAGGATTTGAGTTGTTTTACATTTCCTTCATGTTGTCCCATTTAAACCCTTCCCCTTCCCCTCACTTTTTTCTCAGATTTTTCAGTGGTGGTGACAGTAGGAGCTCTAGCAGTGATTAAATATTTTATTTCAGTTAATAACAATTAGTCATTTAGGAGATGCCTTCATCTAAAACGATTTCCAGAGACTGGGGAGTGAACGATGCATCAAGAACAGCTGCTACACAGTGACTTCCAATAGGATTCCAGTTTCATCTCCCACCTTTCAAGAAACACAGTACAAGGATATTCACTGCTTGAGTCTTTAACTGGGAATCTCCTGGTAAAAATAAATACTGGAGACATTTCCCTCACCATTATACTAATTATTTAATACATGCACCGACAAATGCAGAAAAGTGTCTCGTCTCTGGGGTTTCTGTACGGACAAAGGGAGGCATTATTATGCATTCACAAGTGTGTGCATACATACAGCGTGGCTGATTTTTGCTGTGGTGATTAAGTGCCGTATTCAATGCTCCAAAGCAGGCTTCTGCAGGGCCGTAAATAGCCCAGGGCTGAAGACATAGAGCACAATGATTAAACCTGCACGGGAATTTACCTGAATTAACCCTTGGGGTTGGGTGTAGTGGGGGGGGCAGCTAAATCCTTTTGCTTAAGCCACAGAAATTGCTTCAACTCAGTTAATAAAGTGAAATGGAAAAATGGAAGCACCCCCCGCCTCCCCACAGTCATGTGTAAAAGTAAGAAGTCTGGGTTAAATAAGAATATTAATTCGACACCATGAACTAGAGATCAGGTTATGGCCTTTATCACAGGGGGGACAGGGCCTGGGCTTTGTGGGACGGCAGGGGTCAAAGCCGAGGGAGGGAGCTGGTGGAGCACAAGATTGATTTGTGGGGTTATCGTTTTGGTGAATAAGGCATTACAATGGAGAGATTAGGCCAGCCAACACTAATACAGGGTGATACGGAAATTCTGGGCTGTTACTCATCCCTTTAGTGATCAAAGCTCTCACAGGGTGCAATTTCATAGTTAGCTGGAAGGTTTCAAAAAGTGCATTTTCTTTTTTTTAATGTCGATATTAAAAACATCACATGGTGTTAGGATAACGTGCTCCACATCAGCTCATTTCACATTACATTCCCGTCCTGCTTTCAGCGGGAAACGTGGCAGCTCTGATCGAATGTGTGAAAACAGGAAATTTTAATCGCCGGAATTAACTGCTACACAGAGCTTCATTAAAATCATAAATATTGGTTAGAGTACGAAGAGGGAGAAGAGGGCTTTCCGCTTTGCTTTTCTTGAAATAAATCATTCAGGAGTGGTGAAGAGAAAACATTTTTTAAACAGATTCAAAGCGGATATTACGTACGTATTATGTATCTATATTGAACACTCCTGTGGACAAAAGAACTACATCCAAAACACAGATTGTTGACTATACATCATTTTGTGTTTCAGAAGATGTACAACACATGCCAAACAGCAGCAGTCAGGGGATCATCTTTGCAACAGAGCCAATTACATCAGTTCTAATGGACAATAGAGGGTCTGTGGCTTTCCAATATGGCAACCATGGCATATAGGAGCTCCAGAACTGGGCTTAGTTTACTACAAGTTTATAGGACTCTTTACCCAGGCTGATTTAAGATGATTTTGCTATTTCCACACATCACATCAAACACACATCCTACTGGGCCAAAAAAGAGTGATTGAGAGAGAGAGAAGCCTTCAATTCAAGTGAGCTATAAATAAGCCAGCTCTCTTATCTTTTTAGCAGTGTGCACTGGATTTCTAAGAGGTTTTCTGTTTCTAGGATACACACTCTGTTGTGTAATTTCTATTTTGGATTTATATAGCAAGTCAAGATTCCACACAGATTTACGTTTGAGAACCTTTTTAATGATTCTTTCATGAAGAACGCCTGGGTGCAAGTCATGCTTGGAACAAAGCTACTCAAAAACCCTTCCACATGTATAGAAACAAGTGTTGCTGGCTGCTTACGACCATTGACCATTAGGTTTTGTTGTCAAACTGCAAGTTCAAATCAATGGCAATCTGACATGAGAGCTTCCAAACCTACAGCCCCTCATGATGCATCGGGTTCATCCTGAGACAATTAAAAACTTCATCAAGAGCTTGCATTCAGTTTTCGGGGAAGAAACTGCAGTCGCCAGGGACTGAATAATTGTAAACAGCTTAGATTTGTCTGGAGTCAAAGCCATTGTTTAGAGTGTTTATTATTATGTCCTTGCTTGAAGGCATTCTGGAGACAGAACGCTGAAAGCCCTGCGCAATCTAACACATTGGAATTACCATAACAAGCCAGCAGACAACGTCAAGAGAGAGGAAAAAAAAAAGTGGCACCTCAAAATAGCAGCACAAGGTACAGCAATGTACAGATGGCTCAGTATTGAACACAACGGCGACACAATCAAGCTGTCAGCATCTGATGAATAATAATAATAAAAAACAATTAAGTAATTTGCACTCCCAGCAGCAAGTAATTTACACTCCCACATTTACTGAATAAAAAATAAATAACGAGAAAGCCTTTGCAGAGTTGTCCCCAAGAACAACAGCCCCCACCGTTGTGAAGGAAAACTTGGTTAAGAAGACACAGAGCACACTGTCATTAAATGCGGTTCATAAAGTGTGTGTGCGGGGGTTGGTTGTCAATAAATATTCAAATCAATCAAAACTCGGTAATACTGCTGGATTTATTTAAGCATCACACTTCTTCTGGGTCTTGACAATGCATTTTGTTTTAATTAGACACATTTCCGCACGAAACCGAGCGCTGCCCTCTTATTACAAACTCTCGGCTTCAGAGAGTCAGGAGCTGCTAGTAACAAGCAGAGACGCATTCAGATAATTTCACATGCATTCACACAATTATACCACATCAAACAAGCCTCTATTAAGTGCAGGCGAATTGTTTAATGGGGCAATCTCGTGGTGATTTCTTCATTTATTTCCTCTGCAATCAAGAATTATGCTTGGCGAGCTATCTAATGTATTGTCTAGAATACTAATTTGCTGGTGCATCCGTCTTCAGTGTGATAGTGCTCAGGGTTTGAATTGTGCAACACAGATTTTTCCCTACAGACCAAGACTCAGATTAAATCAGAGTTTGACCCACCTGCCAACTGCCAATTTCATACATGTTGGTTGCTTGATGCTGGCTCTCTCTTTCAAGGGAATACTCCTATCAATACAATAGAAACATTACATCTAGTATTGAATTGGTGATTGCTGGGCCGAATGTTTGATTTAATCCAGGCTAATTGTATTGTTGGTTTTCTAAGGATTTAATGCTTGATTAGTCTTAAACTAGAACTCACAGGAAGAAAGGCTTGGACTTCTATATATCTGAAGAGATTTCTGACAATAGCTTCATACTAAGAATTACAATGTCTTGCTCCTATTTTACTGAAGATTGACCATTTGATGTTGGTCTTTTGTTGTGATTGCTTCTGTCTATCTGAGCTCCTTGTTCACATTCTAGGTCAGCTTTTCTGAACTTTAAAAAGACCATTCAGAAGCTGTTTTGAAGGCCCCTTGAATGAGACTGCATTTTGCTTCCTACCGAAACCAGATATACACTTTTAAGACTTGGATACATATAAATAAAACAGGCTTCTAAAAGCCTTTCCCATCAGTACCAGTACATTAAGCTTTCTTAAAGGTATTTTTCCCCTGTGTACAAAGCAGGCTTTCACAGATGTATAAGCATCCATCAAAGTCATCCATCAGCCAAGCTAAATTTCACTGGGTTTGCAATGGAAATGCATGAGATATAACAATACTGTTGAGCAGACATTTATATTACTCAGTGTTAATGTGGCACCATCCACATGGATAATCCTTAATCAGGATTTTTTTTTTTTAATCATATATCTCTAATTTACAGATTAAAGGTTAAAAATATGAGCCATTCATGTTACTGGTAATCCTCTTAAAAGTGGCATAATTTGATAATCTCATCCTAATTCAATTTAGAATGAATAAACACATTTATGTTATTTACCAGGAATGTTGTTGTTTTTAAAGATTAAAACAGCATTTTACAAGTGATACAAAATACACAAGGCGTTTAATAACTGAAACAACTTAATACTGTTATTGTTTCTTTGTGTCCTTTTAAAACAGATTTAATTCCTGTCTGCTCTCATGTATTGTGCTCTCCACTATACATTTACAATTTGTACTTATTAACATTATTTATAAGGGGAAGAAAGAATAATGTGTTTTTAATGGTACTATGGTCAATAGCCTATCAACATACTGATCTCAGTTTTGCTCCCACTGTTGTAATACAGCTCAAAACCACAATTCACAACCTCCTGTCAAACAACCCAACCTTCCCACAAGTATAAGTAGCAATGATGATGTCACATATTCAAAACTGTACCAAGACACATTAAGCAAAGACAAGAGTTATTTTTACATTCTCCATGGCCAATAACACTGAACCACAGCTTGGGCCACATCTAATAGGTCAACTGTTAATAACACGCAGCCAAACTCCCCAACCACAACAACTGACCAGATGGGGGGGAGCTGACCAACACAGGTGCTCAACAAAGTTTGTTTCCTAATACAACAGAAACATCGTGTTTTTGTTTTGTTTTTTATATGATTTCTTTTTTTTTAAATCCTATCAAACCTGTCCCCTTGTGTTTTGGAAACATATTTCCTGTAACGCTAGTATATAAATATAATAGACACACGCAAAAATCTCTCAACACACAAGTGAAACAAAAAGTGGAAATCTAATTATGTAGCGTGTGGAAACGTCACTGCCAATGTGCCTCTGTTTCTCAGGGGCACACAATAATAAATCAAATTAAGAGAAAGAGCGCGAGTCTGGCGGAAGCTTAGCTATGGCATGTATTCGATGCATTTTCAGACAGGGATTTAGGGGTGCTTCATTGCCTGTCTAAGAAAGAACAAGTTGACGCTGAGACTTTAATCCACGCTGGCCTTTAAAAAAAAAGCCTCCACCGCTGTCATTACAGTTATGAAATGTAAATGGGAGATTGATGGTGTCGATAGGGAAATGTGTGGATCAGAAACAGACATCGTCATTAACTCTGCTCTCTTTGTCCCAGATCAAGTGGCAGGCAGATAGGATAGATAATGACATGAAGCTGGTGCCTCCCAATGTCCCAAGGTGGATTTGGGGAAAGTTGTGAGCTGTAGATACTGGATTTAACCAGAGAGTAATATCTACTTGTATACTGCCTGCTGTGACTGACAGCTGGTGGCAAAAATATCGAGGTGTCCCAGTAAAAGCAGAAAAGCAAAGCAGAGTGTAGCTGTCATGACAGAGCAGACCTGCTTCGGCATACCAAAAAAATAGTTTGGATACAAAACAAAACTAAGAATATTAGGAAGAAATAATGGGTCTGTTAGAATACCGGGGTGGAGTTATCTTGAGATGCAAATCACTGACAGAAGAGGTCTGATTGTGTTGGGAGGATGCTGAACTGGCTGCACTGTATCAGTCTGTTATGTGACAGGATTTATTTATTTTTCAATCAGGGATAGAAACAGGCAAAAATAATTACTTTAAAGCATTCCAGAGGCCCAATTTCCTTTTCAGCATTGCAGGCCGAGGTATATAAACAGCCAACTGCCAGGACAGCGGGATGCTGGGAAAACTAGCTTTGTGATCTTGTGCAGAGGGAGACAGAGGCACTCTCGGACAAGTAACCCATGTAAGGATAGTGACAACCACACAGCACATACAACAAGGCCAAAGGTCTTCTGTGCTGGAATGGTTGCAAATAACATGCTGTCAAAAGAGTTCATGATCAGGTGTGTATGTGGAGTGTGTGCGCTTGGATTTGAACTGCCATCTCTGACGCACCTCAGAGCGCACCACTGCATACAGATTTGCTAGCAGAGCGATAAACCAGCTACGCCAAAAGACCAGTAAACTGTAACAAGTTCAGAGAGGGATTACGTCACCATACCATACTCATATACTATAAGTCCTGCTACATATGGACAGGCTTGATTAAAAGTCAGAGCAAGGTACAGTGATTGACGTCTCTTGCTGGATCAAGCCTCGACTTTACAGGAAATGGTAAAGGTGCAGACTCTGTGCCCGTCTGAATGCACCACAAACTGAGTGCTGGTGGCACAGTCCAGGTTAGGCTGGCTTGTCTTTTTACACATGCTCTCCCGCCTACTGAATACACTGGATTTAAATTTGTATTAGATTATTTCAAAGTTTCATTTCTCATTCATGCATTATTCAACACAAAAATCATTCTAAAGCGGCACCAAATGTATCCTGTAGGTTAGCTTTCTGAAACTGTCATTATCTCTAAATGTAGTATTAAAAATGTAACACTAGCTTAAGGATGGCACATGAAAATTTGTCCTTCTGTGGCAGTGCATATTATTTCAACATACATATTAAAGCTTTGTTTTTAAAGGTCTAACAGCAAGCGCAAGAAAAGATCTCACTGAATTATATACAAAACATACTTTATTTTCTACTATGCCATTATGTTTCATAGCCTACTAGTAACAAAAACACTTAAATATGCATGTAGAGTAAGAAAATATTCCATAGAGCTACTAATTCTTAAAAAGAGGACCTTCCAAAAGAGGCATTCATTTAGTGATTTGGGAATATTGCATAAATGAAAGGCATTGTATGAATCAAAAGCAGCTGAGCTTGACAAAAAGAAAATTATAAACATACTCTATTAATTAAGCTGTTACACAAGCTGTAATTTCCAGCTTCTTAGCTAAAGAAAATCTGACAAATGGTTTTGCCATCTGATGTACAAAGCCTTGCTACAAGTATCTGGTCCACTGTGCTTGATTTCATGCTAGTGTGAAAGCATTGCAACAACATGAGGAGACCAACATGAAGGAGAGAGAGAGAGAGAGAGAGAGAGAGAGAGAGCGAGAGAGAGAGGGAGGGAGAATGATAGAGAGAAGATGGAGATAGAAAGGGAAGAGGGAGAAGGGACAGGGATTGGGTAAACAGAGACAAAGCGATAGAGGGAGAATGAGAGGAAGGAGGAGAAAAGGGAGGTAAATAGTGAGAGGAAGGACCAGAGACAGAGAGGAAAGCAAGGGAGAGAAATAAAAAAGCAAGAGACAGAAAGAAGGGGTGACAAAGAAAGCAAGAGGACGAGGGTGTGAGCTTCAGCCATGCACTTCACTCCATGTCCGCACCACGGACATCGCCGTCCCAGCACCGCATACTGGATTGCCCCAGCCTGCCACCTGCGCTTCCATCCCCTGTTCTGGCAGTGCACTGAATAATGGATGTGTCGCCCGTGTCTATGTGTGACAGACTCCAAGGCAAGCATTCTGACATGGGTTTGCCATGTCGGATTCCCATTTTGTTCCCGCTTTGATCTTCAGAGAAAAAAAAAAAAGCTTGCAAAACTTCTATTACTAGTTCTTTTCCCCCTGAAAGTGCAGATAATGTTTTCTGACTGCCTCAACAGAGAGCAGAGTCCTCTGTCCCATGGTGCACACAGACAGCACTGCTGGAGGCGTACAGTTCTCTTTGCACAAGCCACTTCTGCTCCAAACATACCCCCCTACACACACTTTACCAGTGAACAGAACTTTCCCTGGGGACAACCAGTCATCGGGACCCCCAGGACTTGGGCTATTTTTACTGTCTCGGTTGAAACAGCAGCCCTGCACATCAGCCTCAACACATAACCTATTGTCCAAAGAAATCTGAAATCTCTGTGCTTTCTTGAGACATTTCAAACTCGGTCTAGTGTTACAACACACTGGTACATGTACGTGTCAGGCGGTTTCCCCAGACACAACGGCCTTTTTGCAGAGTCGGATGATTTTCTAGGTATGGCAGGTGGCACAGCGCCTTTCTTGAGTTTCTGTGTTGTGAACTGGAAAATATCTTGTTGAGATGATGGTTGTTTCTCAAGAGTACCAAAGGTGCCTTTGAGAACGAACACGCCAGTCATTGAACCTTGTGTCATGTCCTGGTAGTGAAGCAGAAGGGCCTATTTCCTTGAGGTAACAAGAAAGGGTTCAGGTTATGTCCTTGGCTGCCTCTGACCTTGACTATGAAGACATCTCCACAGTGGTTGTGCACACATATCACACAAAATGCTTGAGATGAATGAGAAGCACAACCCACAAGTGGCAAGTCTTTAAGGGCAGGGTCAGTTACTTGTTTGTGATTAAAATGACTTTAAAATGTAATGCGACACATTTCTCACAAGATGTCAGCAGTTAAGATCATGGTCATTGGGTTTTGTGTCATGTTCCTCCACACACAAATCTTCATGGCAATGCAACTACTGAAATTAAAAAATCCCCTGCCGTATAGTCTGTGATTTCAGTATTTTGCATCAGTACAGCCTGTTTTTCCATCTTAAATCACAACTGTATATGAATGCATTTGTTTCCCCAATACCTATGTCCAAAACATAATGAAAAACAGTCATGGAAACAGTGCCATAGAATAACCTCTTGATTGGAAACCATTACAATGTCTGAATCCCACTTACACACACACTCTTAAGGAATGCCTTTCACAGCTCCAGTAAATGCTTAACAAGCTGGCAATTCAGAAACTATTTGATTAGAGAAATAATTAGGTTAAAGCCCTAAGCTGGGCTAAGTAGTGCAAAAGACCAATGTAACTTTCCCCACTTATGCTCCGCTTTTATCCAAGAAAATAATGAAAAAATACAACATGCATCAATATTTCATCATTATTTGAGGGATGGACTTGAGTGTTAACACGAGAGTCTTAACGACAAGTGGAAGGAGGAATTAGGGCCACAAATTAGACTCGGAGACTCTGCAATAATGTTTTAAGACATCCACAGAAGCTAAAACGTAGGCAGTAGAATTTAATTACTCAATGCAGCCTACTGGGCCTGTCTGAAACTTAACGATAATCAATCTAATCAAACTGAATGTTAGTAATGTTTAATTGCGAATGAAGGCTGTAAGCATATGTCTGTAGACTGTCCGTTCTCAGAGACTTAGTGGAAGACCATCTTCTTATAATGAACTAGTACATTGTCACATACCAATGGTACTGTATTTGATTATGAATTGTATGGTCCTCAGCTCTCCAAAAAGCTCCATGAGGTAATAATAGCAAACTGGTCATTTTGAGATGAAGAATACTGACCCAACACTTGCTGAATGACTGGAAGCAGCATTGATAAGTAACGACAAGATGAAAATGTATCTGCCAACTTATTCACAGACACCTGCAGACTTTTGACAAGGAAAATAGCAAGACGTTACCCATGTTCTTAGGTTTAATACAGAAGAATCCATATACTCTGATTAGAGGTATAAATATGTGTAGAAATGTAAGTATATGTATGATAGTGTTGTAATTGCAAATATAACAGTGTGAATAAATATAAGGTAACTAATTATTTGTTTGCAGCACAGAAAGAGTAAAAAGAGAATAAGTGATATGTGAATAATTATATTAATGCACAATATTAGTCATTATAGTCACAGAGATATTAGAATGTATTTTATTTTTATGTATCATAGAACTGCTTTCGTTAACATACCTAATAAATGTCTTATTTTTGAGATTTTGATAGGAGATACTCCCCTTCTTTCCTCCCTTTAAATGACTTAATAAAATAACTAGGTTTATAAAGGGGAACAAAGACTGCCAAAGAGCAGGTCTAAGCATAATGTATTTCAGTTTAAGCCGTTGGAAATAAATTCACTGAGCGGCACTGAACAGTGGCGCACGATCCATCTCTGACGGTGCAGTAGAAACCGTGCGCTCATGTGAACGATGGCCGGGCCCACATCGCCACTAAATCACCACCGATTTGATTACCATCATTATGTGGCTCTTAGCTCTAAAAATTAATGAAGTATAGCGTTGCGGAATTTGCAGGCATTTCGAAAGGGAAGGAGAAATTGTAAGAAAACGAGACAGAACAGACATTTGTGTGCAGTTTACCCCTTCCTCCAAAAGGGAGATATTTGGCTCAATCTTCGGTGTAGCCCTCTCACAAAAGAACAGTGACAATTTTCAAGGATGAAGAGAGACTGGGGGGGATATGGGTTGCAAAACGGGCATTTATTTTTAAGCAGTTATGCTTTCTAACTTTATTTGTTTTTATTGAAATTACTTTTCTAATTTCCAGACAAATTAGGCCATTGCTATTTTGGAGTAAAAGGCTCCTTTGGGCTCCCTGATGTCTACAAAGCTTTCTTTTACTATTTACATTTGTATAATATTGCATTCTGATATTTATAGAACAATTGAGCAATCCTGATGAATCAATGACAGTAAATAAAACAATATCTAGGCTCAGCTGGATTAGTCTTGAGCTAGACGCTTCTGCCTTACCAAAAAGCTAGTTATCATTAGCAGCGATTACTGAGAAACAGGGAAAATTATCTTTAATTGGTCTTTTTATTGCTTTGTATAGGTCTGTTGTTTTCCACAATTGGAGTTTAATTTCCATTCAAAAATAATCTGTTGGTATCTGAGAGTATCTTGAGTCAAACAAAGACACAAAGGATAGGAAAAATTTAATCTAGCTGTGGGTGTGTGTGTGATGGGGGGTATACAATAACAATAATAAAAAAAAACTTTAGAAAGAACCCAGCCCACTGCTAAAGAAAAAAAATAACCTCAAATAGCCACAAGTGGTTTCAAAAATGGAATGCATCTCTGACAAGAAAATAACTCCTTCTATTGAACCTGCCCCAGTTCCCTCCATCTGGCAGGGAAAGCTCTTGTGGTCAGAGTGGTCTGTTTTGTAGGGCTGGCATTCTTTACTTTTCATGAAAAGAGCGTGTCTGCACCCTCAGAGCTGCTCTCTCTCTCAGGCACAGAGACACACGGCTGTTCCGGTTGTGAGGAAACTCTGTCTGCTTATTAAACCCTTTCCTCTGTGTCTGTGTCCGATTCATGGACACCAAGGGACACTCCTAGAACTCCTGCTGGCCATGAGCAATCTTTCTTCTCCAGCTCCACTCAATAAAGCAGCAAAGTGACAATCCAGGATATTTTATTAATACACGTATGTTTTATTAAGACATAACTTCTATGTACACATAGGACATGAAAAGAGAGGGAGTAAAGAGAGGTAAGTCAATTTTGAATGTTGTCCAAAAATCCAGTAGGATCCCAAGTAAAAAAAAAAAAAAAAAAATATATATATATATATATATATATATATTCTTCCACAACTGCCATCATGCAGTAATAATTTATAATGGAGTAACTAAAGGCAAAAGCATATGGCAACAAACACACTTTCTCACCTTCGCTTTGCTTCCTGAACACTGACGTTTCAGCAGCTCCTTGATAATAAAATATATAAATACAAATAGATAAAAGAAAAGAAAAAAAGTCCAGGCTAAGCTAATCTGAACAGGATGAACTCGGTTTATTTTTTCACACCTGTCACTTTTTATTTCAGTGTCTTCACACACCCACCACAGAACTCTCTTCATCAAGGCTGCTTTATTTATAATCTCTCCATGCAAACAACATATGGCCATATTTCCAACATCAGAGCTGCATTTTTACATGAGGAATTACATTTATTTTGTACATATTTTGTATCTATTTCAAATAGGTTTCAACTTTACAATATATTTATAAAAACATAGCAACAGATTTGAAAACGGTGATGGAAATATGGTTATAATCACGGTAACGATGCATGTATTTTGTAGAATTCGAGAATCCTTCACTTAAAATCCTTCATTTAAAACCCTGTCCGTACTAAGGTCACTATGTCTCATTCAGAGGGAATATTACTAATACTCCCACAATACAATTGGACCGCATGACCTCAATCTATTCTTAATGAACACAGCTGTGGACACATATAAAAGTAGATATGATTTCAGCTCTGACTTCTGTCCTAAATAGCCTCTGACCAAATAAACAACACCAGGGTAATCAAAAGCAGAAGTAGAGTATCATTTGTTCTGTTTCAGTTAGCTTTGTTTGCATGTTCTGGACTTCTACAACATTATTTCCTTATTTTAATATGGAGGTGATGCACAGAATACAAGCAGCCATGAAAGAGTGCATTTCCTTCCACCTTCCACCTCCTACAAGGCCTAATAATAACACATTAGTCAAGCAGTCAACACTTAAGAAGCATCGCACACACACACAATTCTGCTTTAAAACCTCCATTCCCAAGGACGGGGCAATCCATAGCTAAAGACCAGATAATCTTAAAGCATGCCGGATCAAATATAAGTGGGATGTTCCCTTCATGCTGATTAAAGATAGCGTTATTGTTAAGTATTGATTACTGCATTAGCCTGGTAATCTCTTTTAAATGTAAAATCCATGACAAGCCATAAACTTAATGTCCCGAAAAGCTGACCACTTTGCGCCAAGAGATTTGACGTGAGAGTGGGGACGGGGCTCAACTTCGAAGGAATGCCAGTCTCTCCCAACATGCACCACTCCACAGATCCTGTAGCATCCCCGGTGCCTTGTGAAGACCTGTGAGCTGCACACATTTACAATGCCTGCTCAGGGCTTAGATTTAAATGGCACATTTGTCATAAAGTGCTGTACTATTTAATGGCTGATGTATGCTGCATGCCAGTGCCTTTTTACTGCTGCATGTGACACTGCACCTGTGATTGCTCGGGTCGTTTATTTGTATTGCCTAACCAGGGCCTGGCAGTAATTGAACTGAATTTAAAAGGTAGTAAACACTTTCCCTGATCTAAAGCACATAAGAGTGAATAAGAGTAATAGGGAAGTACAATACTACTAATTCTAACTATTCTTCTTCTTCTTCTTCTTCTTCTTCTTCTTCTTCTTCTTCTTCTTCTTCTTCTTCTTCTTCTTCTTCTTATTATTATTATTAATAATAATAATAATAATAATAATAATAATAATAATAATAATAATAATAATAATCATGTTGTCCAGGTTCATTGAGTTCTAGGCTAGTTAACGGCTTACAGGACCCTTAAATGAAAAAAATAAGAATGTTGTATTCAGTTACTGGAACAAAAGTGCAACCATTAGTCATCTCATCTTACTGCTGCCACTTGATCTTTAATTGAGTCTCCTGGATGGTCCCCCCCATCCTCTAAATGAATCCCATTCTCTACCCTCTCGGGGGCTGCGTCAGCATTGCAATTTAATGCACAGATTGTTACCCACAAGTTTCCCTGGATGAAAACACATCTCTGTGGAAACAGGAACCGGGTCCGGTGGATGATTAAAAAGACAGGAAGAAGGAATGAGAGCGGAGATCGCTGGTTTACTCAAAATAATTAAATTTAATAAGCAACCATGGAATAACCCAGTACGACGTCTGTTCACGGCAGCAGCGGTTCCTCACAACACATTTCTCACCTTCAGCCGCTCAGGGTCAGTGGACAATGCTGTTCAGCTGCCGGGGGTCTTGGGGTTCATTGGGGGCATTCAGTGGGGAATAGAAAGGAACACAAGATCTGGACGTCTCAGGCCATCCTAATCTTAAAGGCAGTCCTGGATCGTTCACATGTGTTCAGTTTCATTTTTGCGTTTTCATTTTTGCTCTACTGTACACTGAAGCACTGTTTCATTATTATTAATATTTAAATGTACCATTGTTATATGCCTTTAATCTCAGGTCACCCAAATAGTGAGAATATGCAGAGTAAAATAAGAATATTTTAAAAATACAATCCTACATAGCACCACTCTGCCCTTTCTGTGAATTTGAAAACGAGATGAGCACACATTAATCTCCATTAATAATAATAATCTCTTTTGGCCATGAACAATGTTATTCATAGACGTTACCCCCACCTAAATAAATTAATCCCTACATAAAATACAGTGGGAGAGAGCAGCTCAGATTTCTTTCTTTGTGGATGTTGCCCGAGCCAGCCTCACCACCAGACACAATATCTTCAGGTGCTCAGATTGGAGTGCAATAGAAACAGCGGCTCAGATTGAAGACCCCAACAGTGTCAGAGTACAGGCAGCGGTGTGGCCTGCTCTGCACGGAGTCAATGAAAACATAGCATCTCCATCACTTAACACCCCGGTGTTTGCACTGGAATATGAAAACATTATTCAACGCATGCTGTTGTTCAACCTCCACTGATTAGTACTGATGTTTTAGGTTACTTAGCAACCGTTGCTTAATAAAGCAGAGCCCCTGCTTTTTTTCCCCTCTCCTCTTTCTCCCTTTTTATTTTTTTAACCTTCAGCGGCATTCAGTTTATTAGTAAGGATGGCATGTGAGAGGCTGCATGGAGAGCCGGGAAAGACGTAAATGGTGTGGGGTGATCAGCGGGGTCGGAGCGTGGGCCGCAGCCCTGGGGAGGGCATGTGTGCGTTCACTCCAACATGGTCTGCTTGGATCTGCAGTCTGATAAAACACGGTTTGATTTGTTTACTTCAATCACACCATAGAAAAAACATTCAAGATAGATGAATACATTTTGGCAATACAAAAATGTCTCCTTTTGTTTGTCTTTTTTTTTTTTAGATAATGTGATATATATACATACATGGATCTGGATCTGTTTAAGTACATAGGAGAGTAAAACAAAATGGTGGTTACAGGGCTGATTTACCTAGGATGCTTTGTTGGCTAATCCACAGAAGATGGTGAGTGGTTTTAAGTGAGTATTTAAGGGGAAGCTATAATTGGTGAGAGGTCAGTCTTGTGAGGTTAGTCCCTGAGTTTTGCTTTGCTGCCCCTTGATATTTGGAGTGTTATATATTCTGTTTTGTTTTTGTCTTAGATTACATTTAAAAGACTGCACTTTATTTTCACAATAAAAAACATGTTTTGCACTGCACTGAATGGAAGAGGACTGATCTACCCTGGTCCTGTGAGAATGAAATCTGATGGTTCCTAACTGGAACTGGCTGAATACTCCTGCAATTCAACAACCAACATTGTCTGTATAGTACTCAATTCATCTTAGTCTGAGATACAAGGGTGGGCAATTTGTTTTTCTTCAAATACATTTTAACATTAACAGGTATACATGAAAAGTATATCGATGATCATCTGCCATGATCTCTCACATTTCAGGAGTGCTAATTCACGAGCAGAGAAGCAATAAAGGAACGGTACGTGTCGGTCCAAATTAGACTGTTATGTGACAACTGCATTCCACATGACATAATGGAGTCTGTGCCATGCCAGCTAATGTGTGAATGCAAAACCATATCTGATGGTATGATTAAACTGATATCACTCCTTGCCAGCATGCAACAAGCAGACTTGCTCTTTGTAAAACTGTCCTTGGAAAGTGATGCTCTGAAATGAGCTCGGGCAAATAATCTACAATTCATCACACACACACCTGGACAGACAATATCAATACACAATCCTATACAAAAATTGGATTACACTTCAAATGGACATGGGGAAAAAAACTGTACTGACAAAGTGCCTGAAAGCAGCTCAAAGTAAGATGACTCCTGTACTTAAGTCTATAATGTGTTTCTGACTACAGAGACATTTTACAATGCAAACCACAGACAAGTAACTCAGAATTCAAGAGCTTAGAGTGATTTAACTACTACTGCCTGCATGGAGTCAAAACCTCTAAGCTTGTTTAACAAGATTCCATGGTCAATTATATCAAACGTATGGTATAGGTCTTTTGTAGGGAAAAAACAAAACAATACTATGTGATATTTCTTTATTTGATTCTGAATAAGCCTGGCTAACTCGGTACGGCGTGCCGCTTTGGAAACAACAGTGAAGGTGCTGTGACCCCTGCTCAACTAACAGCGCACGGGGGGAAAAAAGAAAAATCAATTTCATGTAAATACAATATGCAAACACATTTTCCATGGATCACTCATGCATTTTCAACAGCTGACATTTGCTGACATTTCAGGTCTGCTGTGTATTTTGAAATTCAGAGCAAACAGCCAGTCACATGATGAGTTAAATGTTTATGAAAATGGCTCGAATTAGGATTTTTTTTTTTTCGTGTCCTCATTCAATAAACAACCGCAAATGTCTGGACATGTCAGTGATTAAATTCCAGGAAAAACACTCTCTGTAAATATAGCTGCGCAGTTTGCCTTGACCTCGAGTATTCAATTTCAGCAGTGTCTGGGGTCACGTATAATGGCACACTGTACACAGTTTAACACTAAAAGGAAGCATTAAATAAAGGCATACTGAAAAACACATTAATACAAGAACTCATTCACCTGCTATTAGATCATATTTTCAAGTAGCCTTAAAGCATGAAACACAAATTATATCTGCTGGACAATAATTCTGTATTTTTAATTTATTTTTGCCTTTTTTGCTTTATTACAGATGTCATATAGATCCAATATACTTTTTAATATTCAGCATAAAAGTGTGTAGTGATATGATCTAATTTTAAAAACTACATACAATATTGTATCCAACGGAGACATATATTTTCCAATTTCCATTACATACAATGTGGTTTTTAAAGCAATGTATCTTTGTGTGTTAGGATATTGTTGTGCCGTTTCCAAATCATATAACCCTGGAGCTGGATTGCATTGCAAAACATTTCTTTTCACTGTTTGACAGGTTTATTTATTTAGGCTACACCCGATCTCTGGGTTAACCCTTAGAGACAGTTTAATTCACTTTGAAACCTTAATGTATCCCTTTAAAATGGTCATTACAGTAATTATACTATTTGAACATGTCTATTTTTGGATCCTTCTATGGGCTTTTGTAATTCTACCGTGTAAATGGTGTTTTGGAGGTTACAATCTGTACGAGGGTTATCAGAGTTTCAGAAGTAACCGGATAGGGTATTTTTTAGAAGGAGTTAACTAATACCTTAACTCTGTGTGTAGCTGCCAATATAAACAGCCTTTCATACAGATAATTAATGAGACATAAGATTTGCTGAATTTTTGTTCAAGCACTATTTAATTCCTTGTATAGATCTTTATATTGTACATGGCATGTTTAAGTGATGCTTAATACCATTCATGTACTAGGTTATATGTATCTTGGTGGCAGGACAGCTTGCAAGTTGACTGCATAGACCAAGAAGGAAGACAACAAGATAGGAAACTGGGCAGGAGTGAAGTTTCTGAGAGAGGCCTCCATTGTCACTGTTTTCAGAAACTTCCTCTGGTATTATGCCCTGCACTTACCAGAAGGAAATCAGTAGGTGGTATAATTGTTGCCATTTTATATTACAGAAAATTCATATTAGACTTCTAATTTGCACTTAGCCTTAATGAGAAAGCAGTGTGTTGCCTTCCTGGTGCTGATGTATCACACCACATTTAGTCCTCCCCGCTGCTTTGATACAATAGGCACAGCACCAAGGGTACAGACTTGACTTGCTCTTTCCCCGCACTCCTGTACAGTAGGAATGTGATTTACAGCTTCAATGATACAGAAATGCAGAGTCTGGCACATGGAAAGCAACCGTGATGGAGAGACAGAGAACACAGTAAGGGACACAACACCAAGCACAAAACTGAGAAGAGACTAACACATCTGTATCTGCTAGCTTGGCCTTGTGCCTCTGTGGGGCCTAGTACAAGATATCTGATATTTATTCCACAAGTCAAGATGTACTATAGTAGAATGGACAGACCCAGTAGGTGATGTGGAAAATCCACCTCTTCTAGTAGGACATTTGAAAAGTTAAAGACCCAAACAATGAGAGTTACTGAGAGCTTCTGCAGTCTGGAAATTGATCAACAGAAAAGTCATTGCTATTCTGTAACTGAGTGCTGGAAAGTTTAAACAAGTTCCTTGGGTCTAAAGAGGATTGTGGCGGTAAGTACACTGTCATGAAAACTAATGAAAGCAAAGTGGGCCACTTTTTTGAGAGACAATTTTTTTTTCTATATGGGAATCTGATTTGCTTGGCCACTAATGTACTAGCAAGGCTTAATGAAATTTTAAAATAGAAATTGTTATTTTCAGTAAATGGTGCAATTGAATGAAGTGCATTTAATTTTCATGACCTGCTCCCCCTAAAAACCTAGGGAGCTCATTTTATTAGAATAGCTCTGATGGGTGACAAAAGCACCAACTCTCTCCCATTATCTCAGCTTCATCGGGACTCTGTAACCTGCAATATAATACACTGGATTCGAGCTGCAGTGGCTTCTAATTGAATTCCAGCCGCCTGTGATTCGATTACCCACCTGCTCCTTTTGTTGTGTGCCGTTTCTGTCATTACAGTGCTAGAAAGTTCTGGCTGTAGTCTCATAGCCCCCGATGAGGTAAGCAGTTTTCTTTTATAATGCTCTGTCTCTACCATCACATGGAAATGGTCTTTCCTAGAATCTCATTAACATCCTATTACACAAACACACACATCTATATCTACACACAATCAACAGGAACCTTTACAGTTTTTTTCAGGCTGAATCCAAGTTCAACAAACTCCTAAATCCACCCCCCTATAGTTGTTTGGTTTCAAATTAAGTGGGTGAATAGTTTTGACTACAGCTATATATAGCTCCTTTGATGGCATGACATCATTAAAATGTATTCGAGGCAATGAAGTTCACTCGGAGATACAGGTATTCCTCTATCTCTCGTATATTGCCAAGCAAGTCCGTCTCTTCCAAGCAGTGCTACAAATACAGGAATATACTTCACTGGCTTACACAGATAAGGTTTCATGCTGGTTTCTTAGAAATAATATATTTTGAGAACTACTGAGTACTGTAATCTAGCAGCGTGAGTCATGCATAGCACCATTTACCTAACCTTCATACACACATACAGTATGGTTCTCCTGTTCACATCAGGGGGATGTCTGACAAAGCAGCAGAACTTTCGAAAGAGACGACGCAAGCCAAGCCAGAACATCCTGAAAACATCTAATTAATATCGCACTGCAGTTAATTAGAGATGTTGGTGCAGTGATGTGCCTAATGACAGAGTACTGTATTTCCTTTTCCATGATGTATATCGCAGCTTCTAATTCTTATTTTTATGCCCTGCCAGTATAGGATAAGTAATAAAAGATAATTATGATAACAATGATGATGATTACGATTATTATTATTATTGTTATTATTATTATTTTAGGGGAGCTTATCTGCTCATTATGGTTGATATAGCATCAAACACACATAAACACATTCAATTACTTTACAATCACTACTGGTTCTCTTCAAACCAGTGCAATGCTTGCTGATGTTTAATCTCCAGTGCCTGCAGTGACCCCTGGGGGTTAGGACCGGTAGTGTAACAAAATGTTTCCGTCAATTGTTCACCAACTTTTAAGAAAACGGCACCAAAGAGAGAAGCATCTGGGACGTATTAACATGCACAGGGTCTGTGTATCCTTGTGACTGCAGCCGTCTGATCCCCTCTCCCGCTCACAGCCTAAGTGCAGCAGCCAACTCTGTCTTTTGATCTTACAGCTCAGATACTTACTCTGAACATCATCTGTTGTCAGTTGAGAACATTGTGTGACTTGTTTTAATACCTTTTTTCTTTTCATCATCAACCAATAATAAAAAAAAGCTCTATGATGTACTAGGAAGAGTTAATTCTCTAGTTTGTTTTCACACCTGCACTTTTTCTCTTTGATGTATTTAGTCTGACAGGTGGGCTGCACCCTCGTTAATGCTGCCCATGACTCTTGTGTGTGCATACGTGTGTGTGTGCGTGCGTGTGTGTGTGTGTGTCTGTGCTTGAAATGACAAGCTGTTGATTTACAGATGCTTAAAATAGACTGGTTGTTCTGCCCTGCGTGGAAGTATCCACAGGGAGCTGAGCTGTAACCAGACCCCTGTGTTAACAGGATTAGAAATCAAAGGTTAAAGGTGTGGGAGATCAGTGTCACATGGCCGGGTATGATAATTGTGATCTTTTCTTGATAGGTCAGCATTAGAAACAAGAATGTGCCCAATTCTACACACCCGTTATACAACGCAACAACAAAAGCCACCTGACACTTATTTTAACTGGGTTGAGCCACACACAAAAGGTTTTGTTATCCTAGTATGTTTTGTGCATCATAAAAATACTGCTGGAATCCTCATAGAAGTTATGTGTATCATTTTTCTTCTTCTTCTTTTTTGCATGTTTGTTTGGATGCCAGGTTTTGTTCTCCTTCTGCAAAGACTGCAGTCTGTGCCAGCACAATATGAGTGTGGTGTTTGTGTGTGGAGTGTGTTGTTACTGTTTTGCCTACAGGTTTTGAAAATGGATGGGGATTATCCACCTCCAAAAATCACATCATTAGCTCAACAGCAGCGATTGAGTGTTTTACAAGGGAGATGAACAGGAAAGATCATAACCTGCCCAAAACAGCGTGGAACAGAAGCAAAGTAATTGCACAGGGGGGAAAAAAAAACAAGCGTATCATAAGAGCTGCATATTTATATCTCATGGATTTGTGATGCAGACTTTTCTCACCATTTAAATGTCTAATCATTGCTTTTGGTTTTAAGGTGTATGGCTATAGTTTATATTAAAGAAAAACTACAACAGCATGCATCCTGCCCTCTGTCACTTGTTACAATATATTATTTAAATGGTTATACCCAGCAGTCAGCAGAGATAACAAGAGTGTTCTTACCATTAATGAGAAAAGGCTAATGGTAGTATATTGTTCACGAATATATGAAAACAGAAAAGAACAGCTCCTAGGGAAAAGACCATGGCAATAATTGATATTTTTTACTCTTCCAGTTTTAAGAGCTTAGATAAGACTGTTTTACCAATTTCCCCCGCCACCTTTTGTTGCAAAACTGCAATCAATCTCCAAGCATTGGCAGAAATCAAAGCAGCGGGAGAATGAATCTAGGGTCTTCTGCTCTGGTACTGAGGGTCTTCTCGTTCCGATTTAATGGCTGTTCTTAATACGGATCAGCTGAATATTTTATCTGGAGTTATTTATGATTTAAAGAGACCTGTGCCAAGATTATATTCAAATGTGATCCCTCCAGCTAACACCAAATTCCAAAGGTGTCTTAGGATGGCGACCTCCTGTTTTTCACAGACCGATCAGCATCTACTCAATGGAATATGGCCATCAAGTATTGGGGCTAGATGGGTTGAAATTTTGATTGAATATGGGGCTTTTAAACCTCCTAGATTGCGTGCCTCGAGGCCTTTGTCCACCTGACACATGTGTTCTGGGAGTATATTTGTCACACCACTGGGGACTGTAACATGCCCTCTTTACTCTTACATTGAAAATGATTTCTCCCCTGAGCTGTACTGGAGTCTTAATCGAATGGCTTATTACTGTAAATGCAGGGTGCTTATCTTTAATATACTGCAAAAAAGTCCCAAACAGTGTATCTCCTAAGTAAATACAATTATTGACTTGAAAGGAAAGAATGCTGGCTGTATTGTGATTTGAAGAGCTAGTTACCTTTAAATCTTTTGCAGTGAACTCTGCAATGGCTCCCATTTCCATTAGTTTTTCCATTATTTTCCTCATTTCACAGACTGACTCAGACAGTAATAAAATAAAAAAGGGTCTTTGTAGTACTCTGGCTGTAAAGGTATTTTGTTGGTGCTTTCTGTTCATAAAAGTAATTTCAGATTTTGTTTCCCCACAAAGGAGTCAGTGTTAATGATCTAAACACCAGAGGACCTAAATAACCCCTGACCTTAATTTCTATGTCTTTCTCTCTTTCTTTTTTTTGGTTCTTTTTCAAACACTCGTATGAGGGGTTTGTGATCAAATACCCTCAAGATAATAGAAATGCTTGTAATTCTCTCTGATGTTTGAACACAGCTCTTCTAAATGGAAAAAAAAGCAAAATCACATCCATAGCCAAGTGCATTTTAACATAAATTATGTTCTAATTGAACGTATGCTTTTGTCACGAAAGAGAATGTAACTGACATCAGAATATGCAGCTGAAAATAAAAAATATATTCAGCAACTTGATGCCAGGAGAACCCTTCTGCAATAGTGGAGTTTCTGGATTTTGTAATTCCCAAATTTACAAAACGGTGCACTTTAGATTTTTTGCACTTTCATGGCTTTTGGCTCAACTTCCTTCCATTGTGATAAACTAAAGCCACGGAGAGACAATCCAGAGGAAAGTATTGACTGTGACACGCTCCCGAAAGATGCACATTGACAACAATCGGGACACTTTGCACGCTTTGATTCTTTGGAAATGAGAAGGGCCTTTAAAAATCAAAGGCAATTTTACACTGTACACCCACTGATATTAAAAAGCCTACTGGCCATTCAGGAAGGAAATACATGAATAATCTGTTTTGATGGGTTTTGTATTCCTTTGTTTCAAAGTCACGATTTGTCTTCAACCAGATGGGCATAAATATGTATAGCCAACTGGATTTAAAACAGCTGGGTGTATATTTAACAATAAAAGCCAATAAGTTACTCTTAAAAAGGGGTCTTGCAAAGGCTTGTCAGGAAGCTTGCAAAAATTGATTTAAATATTGAGGTGATCAGTGAATATATAACATATAAATATAGCTGACAAAAAATTGCCAAAACTCAAAATGGGTTGCAGAGCATTAGGAAGAGTAACTATGATTCCAAAGGGGAAATTAAAGTGTGCCTTGCTAAAAGTGTCTTTATCACCACACGGATGGGAAACCTGTAGTCTGAACACAATGGCACTAAAAGCTACAGGAACCAAGTGAGAGCAATATAAACATGGTAATAGTGCAAACAAGAATGTGATATCATAGCTGATGGAAGAGACTAAAATGGCAAGGGGCTGGACACTTAGCAAGTGGAATGGATCATGGTTAAATAAAGGAAATCATCCATCCATCTCCAACTCAACTTATTTTGGAATATGGCTACAGCTCACTATACTAGCAAGGTGGGGACTGAAGTGGATAAGGACCTCTGGTGTTAACACCATTCACAAACCACCAAAGACACCCTGGCCCATGTAAATGAATATATATATATAAATACACACACACATTCATGCTGTCTCCTGTAATGTATTTTGCTCAATTTGTAACCTATAAATATTTAATTATGCTATTTGTTTTTAGTTTACCCACTGCACAATACCTACCTGAATAGCCTTTTACAAAGGTAACTAAATAAATTTAATTCTGTCTCTATACACTATGATATGCAATAGCTCCCTAGTTTCCAAATCCCATTGTGAAGGGTCATTGTATACTACAGACAGGACAGAGATGCCCCTATCCCAAGACATAGAGCAAATAAAGGTGACAAAAAATGTTTCTGAGTAAATATGTAGATGAGTCTTAATGAAACTAATGTATAAAACCCACTCTAATCACACACACTTTCAGGACCATAACCATCTACCCTTAAGCCTCATAAGTTATTTTTGTGTGTGCTGTTTTGTTTGAAAAACTTTAAAATGTTTTTAAGAAAGCTATTATCCACATGTTCCAAGAAAAACATAAAATAAAGACTAAATATGCTCCAAGGATCCCACGACACAGAAAATATAAAAACAGTGATTTCTCACCGTCTGTGTGCAAACCCCATCTCTCCTGGCTGAAATTAACTTAATGACAAACATTCAATATGGCAGGGAAGGTTATGATGGAGTCTTGCAGTTAAGAGTATATTTGATCATTCACAAGTCATAATTCTGCACCATCCATTCAGCCAGTACATTGAGACCACCACTATTGCTTTGTATGAGATTTCAGGCCTCCAGCTAAGTGTTCATTCTTAATTGGAATAACACTAATTATATTGCTGTCAGGAACAGGTAGCAGATTCCCCTGATTAAGCCGAGAACATTAAGGATTAAGGGCATAAGACCAGGAATCTGCGGTAGGTACTATTAGATGTCTGAATAAGCCCTGGATCATGAATAAGTAATTCAAGTTTTACAGGGCTTTAAGATGCTGACAGTAGACAGTCATCATCCATTTAAAGCTGACTTTAGCAGCATGAAGAGCACTGAAAAAATAAAAATAACACAGGCGTTACATATTCAAGAATCTCTTTACCTTTAATGTCAAAGACGACTGC